>NC_057801.1:635455471-635755471 GCF_018294505.1 Triticum aestivum
CCGTCAGGGGAGCCACGAGGGGCCCACGAGGGTGGGGGGCGTGCCAGGGGGGTAGGGCACGCCTCCCTGCCCCGTGGATTCCTCGAAGCTTCCCTGACGTCTACTCCAAGTCTCCTGGATTGTTTCTGTTCCAAAAATAACTCTCCCGAAGGTTTCATTCCGTTTGGACTCCGTTTGATATTCCTTTTCTGCGAAACACTGAAATAGGCAAAAAATAGCAATTTGAGCTGGGCCTCCGGTTAATAGGTTAGTCCCAAAAATAATATAAAAGTGTATAATAAAGCCCATAAACATACAAAACATGTAATATAATAGCATGGAACAATAAAAAATTATAGATACGTTGGAGACGTATCAATACGTCTTCGTCGTATCTATAATTTTTTATTGTTTCATGCCAATATTATACAACTTTCACATACTTTTGGCAACATTTTATATGATTTATTGGACTAACCTATTAATCCAGTGCCAAGTGCCAGTTCCTGTTTGTTGCATGTTTTTGGTTTCGTAGAAAATCCATATCAAACGAAGTCCAAATGCGATAAAAATTTACAGAGAATTATTTTGGAATATTTATGATTTTTGGGAGGTGGAATCAACGCTAACGGAGGCCCACGGCCTCCAAAATCCACCAGGGCGCGCCGGGCACCCCCTGGCGTGCCTAGGCTCTTGTGCCCTCCCCGTAAGTCGGTTAGGGCCCTTCTTCGGGTGCAAGAAAGATATTTTATGGAAAAATCATGTAATTTTTAGCGCAATCAGAGTTAGGATCTCTGTTAATTTAAGAAATGGTGAAGGGCCAGAAAATAGGAACACGAAACAGAAGAGAACGGAGAGGGAGATCCAATCTCGGAGGGGCTCCCGCCCCTCCGCCGCCATGGAGGCCATGGACCAGAGGGTTAACTCTCCTCCCATCTAGGGGGAGTCAAAGGTAGAAGAATAAGGAGGGGGTCTCTCTCCCCCTCTCTCCCAGTGGCGTCCGAGCACCACCGGGGCAATCATCGTGACGACAATCTACACCAACAACCTCGCCGCCGTCAGCACCAACTCTCTTCCCCTCTATGCAGCGGTAACATCCCTTCTCCCCGTTGTAATCTCTACTTAAACATGGTGCTCAACTCCATATATTATTTCCCAATGATCTATGGTTATCCTATGATGTTTGAGTAGATCCGTTTTGTCCTATGGGTTGATAGATGATCATGATTGGTTTTAGTTGTATAGTTTATTTTGGTGCTGTCCTATGGTACCCTCCATCTCCCGCAAACGTGAGGGATCCCCGTTGTAGGGTGTTGCAATACGTTCATGATTCTCTTATAGTGGGTTGCGTGAGAGACAGAAGCACAAACCCGAGTTTGGGGGTCATTGCGTATGGGAGTAAAGAGGACTTGGTACTTAATGCTATGGTTGGGTTTTACGACCTTAATGATCTTTAGTAGTTGCGGATGCTTGCTAGAGTTCCAATCATAAGTGCATATGATCCAAGTAGAGAAAGTATGTTAGCTCATGACTCTCCCTCATATAAAATTGCAAGAATGACTACTGGTCTAGTTATTGATTGCCTAGGGACAAATGACTTTCTTGTTGACAAAAGCTATCTAATTTTATTACCTTGCAATTTATTTGTAGTTTTCTTCTCGCAAAGTACTCGTACGTAGTTTTATTCTAGCAAAATAGTTTCATACTTGTTTTAGGTACAAACATCAAGTGTGCATAGAGTTGTATCGGTGGTCGATAGAACTTGAGGAAATATTTGTTCTACCTTTAGCTCCTTGTTGGGTTCGACACTCTTACTTATGGAAGAAGGCTACAGACAATCCCCTAAACTTGTGGGTTATCAAGACCTTTTTCTGGCGCTGTTGCCGGTGAGCAATAGCATGGGGTGAATATTCTCGTGTGTGCTTGTTTGCTTTATCACTAAGTAGTTTTTATTTTCTGTTCTAAGTTTTTCTCTATCTTTAGTTATGGGTATGGAACACGAAACACCAACAAAATTAGTGGTACTTGCTACTCAAAGAGATGGGGAACCTCCTAAAACCCTCAATGCTCATTATGTGAAAAATATTATGCACTACTTTGATAGTCCTGAGAAACCACATTCAACATGATAATGGGAGACACGTTGGATCAATGTGAATACTTTAGGGATTATCACTTGACACAAAAAGGGAAACTTTTATGGGATCAAATTGATATGTTGCATTGGTATGCTTGGAATTTATGCCAGAGATATGATTTTACTTGTTGCTCTAGGTGAATGCTACAAACCTTCCCCTTTCATGCAAATTTAATGATAATGAAACCTTAGCTTCTTATGCTAATGGTAGATATGATTACTATGATGTGGAATGAATAGAAGAATTTGTTGCTTTTAAGGGTGCTTATGAAATTTAATCTTTGTTTCAGAAGTATGAAGCTTTTGATGATGATGTTTATAGACCTAGAAATTTTGCTATGAGAATTATAAATACAATGCCGATATTGGTGCGTTTATTGAGAAAGTCTCCATTGTCCAAGAAGAGACTAATATTTTGCAAGAGTCTATGGAAGAAGGAATTGATGAAACTGTGAGCTCATTGGATGAAAAAGATGATGAAGAGAGTGAAGAACAAAAGGAGGAAGAGGGGATTAGCTACCCGTGCCCACCTTCTAATGAGAGTAACTCTTCAACTCATACATTGTTTAATATCCCTTTGTTCTCATCGAAGGATGAATGCTATGATAATTGTTATGATCCCGTTGATTCTTTTGAAATATCCCCTTTTGATGAACTTGATGCTTGCTATGCTTGTGGCCAAGATGCCAATATGAATTATGCTTATGGAGATTAAATTGCTATAGTTCCATATGTTAAAAATGAAATTGTTGATATTGCACCCGCACATGATAGTTCTATTATCTTTTTGAATTCTCGAAACTGCAGTATATCCGAGAAGTTTGCACTTATTAAGGATTACATTTATGGGTTGCCTTTTACCGTTGCACACGATGATTTTGATGAATATAATATGCATGTGCTTGCTGCTCCTAGTTGCAATTTTTATGGGAGAGGAACTACATCTCCACCTCTTTATGTTTCCAATACTATAAAATTGCAAGAAACTGCTTATGCTATGTATTGGCCTTTACTTGATGTGCATGAATTGTTCTTTTATGACATGCCGATGCATAGGAAAAGAGTTATACTTCGTCATTGCATGATATATGTTGCTTTGTGATCACTACTAAATGCCAAATCATTGTTAATTAAAATTGGCTTTGATATACCATGGGATCCAGGTGGATCCATTACTTGAGCACTTTATTGCTAGCTTAATGGCTTTAAAGAAAGCGCTGCCAGGGAGACAACCCGAAAGTTTTAGAGAGTCATTTTATTCTGTTGAGTGCTTTTATAAAGTTTAAAAACAAAAAATATAGAGGGGAACTGATATGTCCATTTTGCATCATGTTTTCCTACTGTTATTTATGTTGTTTTATTGTATAATAATGCTTTTAGGAGTAATTCTAATGCCTTTTCTCTCATAATATGTAAGGTATGCACCAAGGGGGAGAATTTTCGCAGCTGGAAATCTGGACCTGAAAAAGCTACGTCAAGCTACCTATTCTGCACAACTCCAAATGAGCTGAAACTCTCGAGGATTTTTTATGAAATATTTAATGAATATTGGAGAAAATAAGTACCAGAGGAGGGCCACCATGTGGGCACAACCCACCTGGGCGCGCCAGGAGGCCCAGGCGTGCCCTGGGGGGTGCTGCCCTCCTCGGCCCACCTCCGGTGCCCATCTTCTGGTATATAAGTCATTTTGACCTAGAAAAAAATCAGGAGAGAACATTCGGGACGAAGCGCCGCCGCCTCGAGGCGGAACTTGGGCAAGAGAACATTTGCCCTCCGGCGGAGCGATTCCCTCGGGGGAACTTCCCTCCCAGAGGGGGGAAATCATCGTCATCATCATCACCAACAACTCTTCCATCTTGGGGAGGGCTATCTTCATCAACATCTTCACAGCACCAACACCTCTCAAACCCTAGTTCATCTCTTGTGTTCAATCTTTGTATCAAAAATATAGATTGGTGCTCACGGGTGACTAGTAGTGTTGATTACATCTTGTAGTTTATTACTATATGGTTTATTTGGTGGAAGATTATATGTTCAGATCCATTATGCTATTTAATACCCCTCTGATCTTGAGCATGTTTATCATTTGTGAGTAGTTACTTTCGTTCTTGAGGTCACGGGAGAAATCATGTTGATACTAATCATGTGAACTTGATATGTCTTCAGTATTTTGATGGTATGTATGTTGTCATTCTCTTATTGGTGTCACGTGAACATCGACTACATGACACTTCACCATATTATTTTGAAGGAACTATGCCCTAGAGGCAATAATAAAGTTATTATTTATTTCCTCATATCATGATAAATGTTTATTATTCATGCTAGAATTGTATTAACCGGAAACATGATACATGTGTGAATACATAGACAAACATATAGTCACTAGTATGCCTCTACTTGACTAGCTCATTAATCAAAGATGGTTATGTTTCCTAACCATAGACATGTGTTGTCATTTGATTAATGGGATCACATCATTAGAAGAATGATGTGATTGACATGACCCACTCCGTTAGCCTAGCACTTGATCGTTTAGTATACTGCTATTGCTTTCTTCATGACTTATACATGTTCCTGTAACTATGAGAAATATGCAACTCCCATTTACCGGAGGAACACTTTGGGTACTACCAATCGTCACAACGTAACTGGGTGATTATAAAGGAGTACTACAGGTGTCTCCGAAGGTACATGTTGAGTTGGCGTATTTCGAGATTAGGTTTTGTCACTCCGATTGTCGGAGAGGTATCTCTGGGCCCTCTCAGTAATGCACATCATTATAAGCCTTGCAAGCAATGTGACCAAATGAGTTGGTTACGGGATGATGCATTACAGAACGAGTAAAGAGACTTGCCGGTAATGAGATTGAACTAGGTATTGGATACCGACGATCAAATCTCGGGCAAGTAACATACCGATGACAAAGGGAACAACGTATGTTGTTATGCGGTTTGACCGATAAAGATCTTCGTAGAATATGTAGGAACCAATATGGGCATCCAGGTCCCGCTATTGGTTATTGACCGAGAATGGTTCTAGGTCATGTCTACATAGTTCTCGAACCCGTAGGGTCCGCACGCTTAACGTTACGATGATAGTTTTATTATGAGTTTATAAGTTTTGATGTACCGAAGTTTGTTCGGAGTCCCAGATGTGATCACGGACATGACGAGGAGTCTTGAAATGGTCGAGACATAAAGATTGATATATTGGAAGCCTATGTTTGGACATCGGAAAGGTTCCGGGTGAAATCGGGATTTTACCGGAACACCGGGGGGTTACCGGAACCCTCCCGGGGGTTAATGGGCCTTAGTGGGCCATGAGGGAGAAGAGGAGGGCCGGCCAGGGCAGGCCGCGCGCCCCCTCCCCCCCTAGTCCGAATAGGATAAGGAAGGGAGGGGCGGCGCCCCCCTCTCCTCTTTCCCCTCCCCCCTTTCCTTCTCCACCAAGGCAAGAGGGGGGAGTCATACTCCCGGTGGGAGTAGGACTCCTCCAGGCGCACCCCAAGGGGGCCGGCCGCACCTCCCCCTCCCTCCTTTATATACGGGGGCAAGGGGGCACCCCATAACACACAAGTTGATCTACGGATCGTTCCTTAGCCGTGTGCGGTGCCCCCTCCACCATATTCCACCTCGGTCATATCGTCGCGAAGCTTAGGCGAAGCCCTGCGCCGGTAGAGCATCATCATCGTCACCACGCCGTCGTGCTGACGGAATTCATCCCCGAAGCTTTGCTGGATCGGAGCCCGGGGATCGTCATCGAGCTGAACGTGTGCTGAACTCGAAGGTGCCGTACGTTCGGTGCTTGGATCGGTCGGATCGTGAAGACGTACGACTACATCAACCGCGTTGTCATAACGCTTCCGCTTACGGTCTACGAGGGTACGTGGACGGACACTCTCCCCTCTCGTTGCTATGCCATCACCATGATCTTGCATGTACGTAGGAATTTTTTTGAAATTACTACGTTCCCCAATAGTGGCATCCAAGTCTAGGTTTTATGCGTTGATGTTATATGCACGAGTAGAACACAAGTGAGTTGTGGGCGATATAAGTCATACTACTTACCAGCATGTCATACTTTGGTTCAGCGGCATTGTGAGATGAAGCGGCCCGGACCGACATTACGCGTACGCTTACGCGAGACTGGTTTCACCGCTACGAGCACTCGTTGCTTAAAGGTGACCGGCAGGTGTCTGTCTCTCTCACTTTAGTTGAACCGAGTGTGGCTACGCCCGGTCCTTGCGAAGGTTAAAACAGCACCAACTTGACAAACTATCGTTGTGGTTTTGATGCGTAGGTAAGAACGGTTCTTGCTAAGACTGTAGCAGCCACGTAAAAATTGCAACAACAAAGTAGAGGACGTCTAACTTGTTTTTGCAGGGCATGTTGTGATGTGATATGGTCAAGACGTGATGCTATATTTTATTGTATGAGATGATCATGTTTTGTAACCGAAGTTATCGGCAACTGGCAGGAGCCATATGGTTGTCGCTTTATTGTATGAAATGCAAACGCCCTGTAATTGCTTTACTTTATCTCTAAGCGGTAGCGATAGTCATAGAAGCAATAGATGGCGTAACGACAACGATGCTACGATGGAGATCAAGGTGTCGCGCCGGTGACGATGGTGAGCACGACGGTGCTTCGAAGATGGAGATCACAAGCACAAGATGATGATGGCCATATCATATCACTTATATTGATTGCATGTGATGTTTATCCTTTATGCATCTTATCTTGCTTTGATTGACGGTAGCATTTTAAGATGATCTCTCACTTAATAATATAGAAGTGTTCTCCCTGAGTATGCACCGTTGCGAAAGTTCTTCGTGCTGAGACACCATGTGATGATCGGGTGTGATAGGTTCTACGTTCAAATACAACGGGTGCAAAACAGTTGCACACGCGGAATACTCAGGTCATACTTGACGAGCCTAGCATATACAGATATGGCCTCGGAACACGGAGACCGAAAGGTCGAACGTGAATCATATAGTAGATATGATCAACATAGTGATGTTCACCATTGAAACTACTCCATCTCACGTGATGATCAGACATGGTTTAGTTGATTTCGATCACGTGATCACTTAGATGACAAGAGAGATGTCTGTCTAAGTGGGAGTTCTTTAGTAATATGATTAATTGAACTTAAATTTATCATGAACTTAGTACCTGATAGTATTTTGCTTGTCTATGTTTGCTTGTAGATAGATGGCTCGTGCTGTTGTTCCATTAAATTTTAATGCGTTCCTTGAGAAAGCAAAGTTGAAAGATGATGGTAGCAATTACATGGACTGGGTCCGTAACCTGAGGATTATCCTCATTGCTGCATAGAAAAGTTACGTCCTGGAAGCACCGCTGGGTGCCAGGCCTGCTGCTGATGCAACTGACGACGTTAAGAATGTCTGACAGAGCAAAGCTGATGACTACTCGATAGTTCAGTGTGCCATGCTTTACGGCTTAGAACCGGGTCTTCAACGACGTTTTGAACGTCATGGAGCATATGAGATGTTTCAGGAATTGAAGTTAATATTTCAAGCAAATGCCCGGATTGAGAGATATGAAGTCTCCAATAAGTTCTATAGCTGCAAGATGGAGGAGAATAGTTCTGTCAGTGAACACATACTCAAAATGTCTGGGTATAATAATCACTTGATTCAACCGGGAGTTAATCTTCCTGATGATAGTGTCATTGACAGAATTCTTCAATCACTGCCACCAAGCTACAAGAGCTTCGTGATAAACTATAATATGCAAGGGATGAACAAGACTATTCCCGAGCTCTTCGCGATGCTAAAAGCCGCGGAGGTAGAAATCAAGAAGGAGCATCAAGTGTTGATGGTTAACAAGACCACCAGTTTCAAGAAAAAGGGCAAAGGGAAGAAGAAGGGGAACTTCAAAAAGAACAGCAAGCAAGTTGCTGCTCAAGAGAAGAAACCCAAGTCTGGACCTAAGCCTGAAACTGAGTGCTTCTACTGCAAGCAGACTGGACACTGGAAGCGGAATTGCCCCAAGTATTTGGCGGATAAGAAGGATGGCAAAGTGAACAAAGGTATATGTGATATACATGTTATTGATGTGTACCTTACTAATGCTCGCAGTAGCACCTAGGTATTTGATACTGGTTCTGTTGCTAATATTTGCAACTCGAAACAAGGACTACGAATTAAGCGATGATTGGCTAAGGACGAGGTGATGATGCGCGTGGGAAATGGTTCCAAAGTCGATGTGATCGCGGTCGGCACACTACCTCTACATCTACCATCGGGATTTTTGGTGCCAGCGTTGAGCATGAACATTATATCTAGATCTTGTTTGATGCGAGACGGTTATTCATTTAAATCAGAGAATAATGGTTGTTCTATTTATATGAGTAATATATTTTATGGTCATGCACCCTTGAAGAGTGGTCTATTTTTATTGAATCTCGATAGTAGTAATACACATATTCATAGTGTTGAAACCAAAAGATGCAGAGTTGATAACGATAGTGCAACTTATATGTGGCACTGCCGTTTAGGTCATATCGGTGTAAAGCGCATGAAGAAACTCCATACTGATGGGCTTTTGGAATCACTTGATTATGAATCACTTGGTACTTGCGAACCGTGCCTCATGGGCAAGATGACTAAAACGCCATTCTCCGGAACTATGGAGCGAGCAACTGATTTGTTGGAGATCATGCATACTGATGTTTGTGGTCCAATGAATGTTGAGGCTCGCGGCGGGTATCGTTATTTTCTCACCTTCACAGATGATTTGAGCAAATATGGGTATATCTACTTAATGAAACACAAGTCTGAAACATTTGAAAAGTTCAAAGAATTTCAGAGTGAAGTGGAAAATCATCGTAACAAGAAAATAAAGTTTCTACGATCTGATCGTGGAGGAGAATATTTGAGTTACGAGTTTGGTCTACACTTGAAACAATGCGGAATAGTTTCGCAACTCACGCCACCCGGAACACCACAACGAAATGGTGTGTCCGAACGTCGTAATCATACTTTACTAGATATGGTGCGATCTATGATGTCTCTTACTGATTTACCGCTATCGTTTTGGGGTTATGCTTTAGAGACGGCCGCATTCACGTTAAATAGGGCAGCATCAAAATCCGTTGAGACAACACCTTATGAACTATGGTTTGGCAAGAAACCAAAGTTGTCGTTTCTTAAAGTTTGGGGTTGCGATGCTTATGTGAAGAAACTTCAACCAGATAAGCTCGAACCCAAATCGGAGAAATGTGTCTTCATAGGATACCCAAAAGAGACTATTGGGTACACCTTCTATCACAGATTTGAGGGCAAGATTTTCGTTGCTAAAATCGGATCCTTTCTAGAGAAGGAGTTTCTCTCGAAAGAAGTGAGTGGGAGGAAAGTAGAACTTGATGAGATAACTATATCTACTCCCTTGTTGGAAAGTAGTTCATCACAAGAACCGGTTCCTGTGGCAACTACACCAACTAGTGAGGAAGCTGATGATATTGATCATGAAACTTCAGATCAAGTTTCTACTGAACCTCGTAGGTCTACCAGAGTAAGATCCGCACCAGAGTAGTACGGTAATCCTATTCTGGAATTCATGTTACTTGACCATGATGAACCTACGAACTATGAGGAAGCGATGATGAGCCCAGATTCCGCAAAATGGCTAGAGGCCATGAAATCTGAGATGGGATCCATGTACAAAAACAAAGTATGGACTTTGGTTGACTTGACCGATGATCGGCAAGCCATTGAGAATAAATGGATTTTTAAGAAGAACAGTGACGCTGATGGTAATATAACTGTCTATAAAGCTCAACTTGTTGTGAAAGGTTTTCGACAAGTTCAAGGGGTTGACTACGATGAGACTTTCTCACCCGTAGCGATGCTTAAGTCTGTCAGAATCATGTTATCTATTGCTGCATTTCATGATTATGAAATTTGGCAAATGGATGTCAAAACTGCATTCTTGAATGGATTTCTGGAAGAAGAGTTGTATATGATGCAACCAGAAGGTTTTGTTGATCCAAAAGGTGCTAACAAAGTGTGCAAGCTCCAGCGATCCATTTATGGACTGGTGCAAGCATCTCGGAGTTGGAATAAACGTTTTGATAGTGTGATCAAAGCATATGGTTTTATACAGACTTTTGGAGAAGCCTGTATTTACAAGAAAGTGAGTGGGAGCTCTGTAGCATTTCTGATTTTATATGTAGATGACATATTATTAATTGGAAATGATATAGAATTTCTGGATAGCATAAAGCGATACTTGAATAAAAGTTTTTCAATGAAAGATCTCGGTGAAGCTGCTTACATATTGGGCATCAAGATCTATAGAGATAGATCAAGACGCTTAATAGGACTTTCACAAAGCACATACCTTGACAAAATTTTGAAAAAGTTCAAAATGGATCAGGCAAAGAATGGTTTCTTGCCTGTGCTACAAGGTGTGAAGTTGAGTCAAACTCAATGCCCGACCACAGCAGAAGATAGAGAGAAAGTGAAAGATGTTCCCTATGCTTCAGCCATAGGCTCTATCATGTATGCAATGTTGTGTACCAGACCTGACGTATGCTTAGCAATAAGCTTGGCAGGAAGGTACCAAAGTAATCCAGGAGTGGATCACTGGACAGCGGTCAAGTACATCCTGAAATACCTGAAGAGGACTAAGGATATGTTTCTCGTATATGGAGGTGACAAAGAGCTAGTCGTAAATGGTTACGTTGATGCAAGCTTTGACACTGATCCGGACGATTCTAAATTGCAAACCGGATACATGTTTTTATTAAACGGTGGAGCTGTAAGTTGGTGCAGTTCTAAACAAAGCGTCGTGGCAGGATCTACATGTGAAGCGGAGTACATAGCTACTTCTGAAGCAGCAAATGAAGGAGTCTGGATGAAGGAGTTCATTACCGATCTAGGTGTCATACCTAGTGCATCGGGACGAATGAAGATCTTCTGTGACAATACTGGCGCAATTGATTTGGCAAAGGAATCCAGATTTCACAAGAGGACGAAGCACATCAAGAGACGCTTCAATTCCATTCGGGACCAAGTCCAAGTGGGAGACATAGAGATTTGCAAAATACATACGGATCTGAATGTTGCAGACCCGTTGACTAAGCCTCTCTCACGAGCAAAACATGATCAACACCAAGACTCCATGGGTGTTAGAATCATTACTATGTAATCTAGATTATTGACTCTAGTGCAAGTGGGAGACTGAAGGAAATATGCCCTAGAGGCAATAATAAAGTTATTATTTATTTCCTCATATCATGATAAATGTTTATTATTCATGCTAGAATTGTATTAACCGGAAACATGATACATGTGTGAATACATAGACAAACATATAGTCACTAGTATGCCTCTACTTGACTAGCTCATTAATCAAAGATGGTTATGTTTCCTAACCATAGACATGTGTTGTCATTTGATTAATGGGATCACATCATTAGAAGAATGATGTGATTGACATGACCCATTTCGTTAGCCTAGCACTTGATCGTTTAGTATACTGCTATTGCTTTCTTCATGACTTATACATGTTCCTGTAACTATGAGAAATATGCAACTCCCGTTTACCGGAGGAACACTTTGGGTACTACCAAACGTCACAACGTAACTGGGTGATTATAAAGGAGTACTACAGGTGTCTCCGAAGGTACATGTTGAGTTGGCGTATTTCGAGATTAGGTTTTGTCACTCCGATTGTCGGAGAGGTATCTCTAGGCCCTCTCGGTAATGCACATCATTATAAGCCTTGCAAGCAATGTGACCAAATGAGTTGGTTACGGGATGATGCATTACGGAACGAGTAAAGAGACTTGCCGGTAACGAGATCGAACTAGGTATTGGATACCGACGAGCAAATCTCGGGCAAGTAACATACCGATGACAAAGGGAACAACGTATGTTGTTATGCAGTTTGACCGATAAAGATCTTCGTAGAATATGTAGGAACCAATATGGGCATCCAGGTCCCGCTATTGGTTATTGACCGAGAATGGTTCTAGGTCATGTCTACATAGTTCTCGAACCCGTAGGGTCCGCACGCTTAACGTTATGATGACAGTTTTATTATGAGTTTATAAGTTTTGATGTACCGAAGTTTGTTCGGAGTCTCGGATGTGATCATGGACATGACAAGGAGTCTGGAAATGGTCGAGACATAAAGATTGATATATTGGAAGCCTATGTTTGGACATTGGAAAGGTTCCGGGTGAAATCGGGATTTTACCGGAACACCGGGGGGTTATCGGAACCCTCCCGGGGGTTAATGGGCCTTAGTGGGCCATGAGGGAGAATAGGAGGGCCGGTCAGGGCAGGCCGCGCGCCCCCTCCCCCCCTAGTCCGAATAGGACAAGGAAGGGAGGGGCGGCGCCCCCCTCTCCTCTTTCCCCTCCCCCCTTTCCTTCTCCACCAAGGCAAGAGGGGGGAGTCCTACTCCCGGTGGGAGTAGGACTCCTCCAGGCGCACCCCAAGGGGGCCGGCCGCACCTCCCCCTCCCTCCTTTATATACGGGGGCAAGGGGGCACCCCATAACACACAAGTTGATCTACGGATCGTTCCTTAGCCGTGTGCGGTGCCCCCCTCCACCATATTCCACCTCGGTCATATCGTCGCGGAGCTTAGGCAAAGCCTTGCGCCAGTAGAGCATCATCATCATCACCATGCCGTCGTGCTGATGGAACTCATCCCCGAAGCTTTGCTGGATCGGAGCCCGGGGATCGTCATCGAGCTGAACGTGTGCTGAACTCAGAGGTGCCGTACGTTCGGTGCTTGGATCGGTCGGATCGTGAAGACGTACGACTACATCAACCGCGTTGTCATAACGCTTCCTCTTACGGTCTACGAGGGTACGTGGACGGACACTCTCCCCTCTCGTTGCTATGCCATCACCATGATCTTGCATGTACGTAGGAATTTTTTTGAAATTACTACATTCCCGAACAGGTATGTATGTTGTCATTCTCTTAGTGGTGTCACGTGAACGTCGACTACATGACACTTCACCATATTTGGGCTTAAGGTAATGCATTGTGGAGTAGTTATTAGATCGTGGTTGTGAGAGTGACAGAAGCTTAAACCCCAGTTTATGTGCTATTCTATAAGGGACCGATTGGATCCAAAAGTTTAATGCTATGGTTAGAATTTATTCTTAATAATTTTCTCATAGTTGCTGAAAGTGCAACTATCCCTAGGTGGTTTTGGTAATTCATAACAACATATAGCTCATTGAGCTAATGCTATTCCAAGACTATTATTTCAGGAAAGCTCAATGAATGGCATGGCATGGATGATGAAAGTGGATCCCTCAAAATACTAAGGACAAAGGATTGGCTCAAGCTCAAAGGCTCAAGACTCTTCATTTTATATTTTAGTGATCTAAGATCACATTGACTCTATAGGAAAAGCCAATACTATCAAGGAGGGATGAGGTGTTGCTTAATGAGCCTCTTGCTTCATGTGCTTTGTGATATGCTCCAAAACCCTCAGCTACTTTCCCACATCCACAAATGACCTAAACCCAAAGCCAAAATCGGTCACACCGATTCTTCCAATCCAGCGCCACCGATTCCAAAAGTCATAGCCACTGCCACAAACCCTAAGCAAATCGGTCCTACCGATAGGGATCTCGGTCTCACCGAGATGGGATTGTAATCTCTCTGTTTCCCTTCGTAACGTTTCGGTCTAACCTAAGTGAGCGATCGGTCCCACCGAGATTGCAATGTAAACTCTCTGTTTCCCTTTTGTAACATTTCGGTCTCACCGAAAAGAGCAAATCGGTCCTACCGAGTTTACCTGACCAACTCTCTGGAAAGCTTATTACCAAAATCGGTCTTACCGAGTTTGTGTAATCGGTCTTACCGAGATTACGTTATGCCCTAACCCTAACCGAATCGGTCTCACTGAGTTGCATGTCGGTCCCACCAAAAATCACTAACGGTCACTAGGTTTACTAAATCGGTCCGACCGAGTCTGTTGAATCGGTCCCACCGAGTTTGGTAAATTGTGTGTAACGGTTAGATTTTGTGTGGAGGCTATATATACCCCTCCACCTCCTCTTCATTCGTGGAGAGAGCCATCAGACTAAACCTACACTTCCAACTTACCATTTCTGAGAGAGAACCACCTACTCATGTGTTGAGGCCAAGATATTCCATTCCTACCATATGAATCTTGATCTCTAGCCTTCCCCAAGTTGATTTCCACTCAAATCCTCTTTCCACCCGATCCAAATCCTATGAGAGAGAGTTGAGTGTTGGGGAGACTATCATTTGAAGCACAAGAGCAAGGAGTTCATCATCAATGCACCATTTGTTACTTCTTGGAGAGTGGTGTCTCCTAGATTGGCTAGGTGTCACTTGGGAGCCTCCGCCAAGATTGTGGAGTTGAACCAAGGAGTTTGTAAGGGCAAGGAGATCGCCTACTTCGTGAAGATCTACCGCTAGTGAGGCAAGTCCTTCGTGGGCGACGACCATGGTGGTATAGACAAGGTTGCTTCTTCGTGGACCCTTCATGGGTGGAGCCCTCCGTGGACTCGCGCAATAGTTACCCTTCGTGGGTTGAAGTCTCCATCAACGTGGATGTACGATAGCACCACCTATCGGAACCACGCCAAAAACATCCGTGTCTCCAATTGCGTTTGAATCCTCCAAACCCTTCCCTTTACTTTCTTGCAAGTTGCATGCTTTAATTTCCGCTGCCTATATACTCTTTGCATGCTTTCTTGAATTGTGTGATGATTGCTTGACTTGTCCTAAGATAGCTAAAATCCGCCAAACTCTAAAATTGGGAAAAGGTTAAGTTTTTAATTGGTCAAGTAGTCTAATCAGCCCCCCTCTAGACTTACTTCAAGGTCCTACAAGTGGTATCAGAGCTTTGGTCTCCATTTGCTTTGATTTCCATAGCTTTTGGTGGTCATAGCCTTGGTTTCACAACCTAGGAGAGTATGGCGTCTAGCGAGGGAAATTATCACCGTAGAGGTCCTTACTTTGATGGTACTAATTTTGCTAGTTGGAAGCATAAGATGAAAATGCATATTCTCGGAAATAACCCCGCCGTTTGGGCAATTATTTGTATTGGCTTGCAAGGTGAATTCTTTGATGGGAGAGAACCAAACCGTGAAGCGATTGCGGAAGAATTGAAGATGCTGCAATACAACGCTCAAGCTTGTGATATCATCTTCAACGGATTGTGCCCCGAAGAATTCAACAAAATCAGCCGTCTTGAGAATGCAAAGGAAATTTGGGATACTTTGATTGATATGCACGAAGGTACCGAATCCGTCAAGGAATCCAAGTTGGATGTGCTCCAAAGTCAGCTTGACAAGTTCAAAATGAAGGATGGTGAAGGTGTCGCTGAAATGTACTCTAGGCTTGCACTTATCACAAACGAGATTGCCGGCTTAGGGAGTGAAGAGATGACCGACAGATTCATCATCAAGAAGATCCTAAGAGCATTGGATGGAAAGTATGACACCGTGTGCACATTGATCCAAATGATGCCAAAGTACAAAAATCTCAAGCCAACGGAAGTCATTGGAAGAATTGTTGCTCATGAGATGTCACTCAAGGATAAGGAGGAACTTCACAACAAGTCAAGTGGTGCTTACAAAGCCTCAAGTGAAGTCCCCACATCATCAAGTGAGAAACAAACCTTCAATGAAGAATTGAGCTTAATGGTGAAGAACTTCAACAAATTCTACAAGAGTAGAAGCAAAGAAAGAAGCTCCAAGTCAAGGTCTTATCATGACAAAAGATCTTCTAGTCGAGAGTGCAATTGCTACAATTGTGGGAGGCCTGGACACTACTCAAATGAGTGTACGACACCCTACAAAAGAAGAGAAGATTCTCCAAAAAGAAGAAGAAAAAGAGAAGAATCACCACCAAGAGAGAGAAGGAGTAGAGATGATCGTTATGAACGAAGACCCTCACGGAGAAGCAAGGATTCGGAAAGGAATGACAAGTCATCAAGGAGCTACACAAAACGAAGACATCAAGCTCATGTTGGTGAATGGATTTCCGGCTCTGACTCTGACAATCACTCCGAGAGAAGCTATCACTCCGACTCCGAACATACTCAAGATGAAGGTGTTGCCGGTCTAGCACTTGTGTCAACCAACTCCTACGACATATTTGATTCACCAAATGAAGGAACTGGAAGATGCTTCATGGCCAAAGGTCCAAAGGTAACACATCCTGAGTATGTTGATTTCAATAGTGATGAAGATGACTTGCTTGTGGATGATGATTTACTTGTTGACAACTCTAGTGATGAATACTATGATGAAATGTCAATTAATCATGCTAATCAAACGAATGACAATGATAAGGAGAAAATTGAGCTTCTAACTAAAGAACTAAACACTCTAATGTTGGCTCATGAAACTATCTTCAAAGATCATCGAGAACTTTTAAGGGCTCATGAGAAGTTACGCTTTGAAAAGCTCAATCTTGAGCAAGAGCATGAGTTCTTAAAGGCAATCAATGATGATCTCCGTAAGAAAAGTTCTTCTTACATTGCCAAGTGTTTACTATTATCTACTTACATGCCTCAAGTCAAGTCTGGTAACAAGTACAAGAAAGATACTTCCTCTAGTAGTAACAATAATCATGTTAAATCCAATATTGTTGCTTCTAGTAGTTCTCTTGATTCCACTAATGATTCTCTTATCCAAGTTACACTTGAGAAAGAAAATAGCTTATTGAAGGGAATTATAGAGAAAGGTGTTTACAAGAGCCTTGCCGGGAGTAAGCAATTCGAGGAAATTGTACGCAAGCAAGGAAGACACCGGAAGAATCAAGGTGTTGGTTTTGAACGAAAGTTCAATGCCAATGGAGTTGAGTGGGAAGAAGATCAATACCCCAAGACGAAGTTTGTTCCTCAACAAGAGAAGTATGATCCTACTTTCTTCAAGGGAACACAAGCTCAAGATGATCTTCCTCCACAAGACCACAAGAACAAAGGCAAGGATAAGCTTCAAGAAGAGATTGATGCATTTGAAGAAGCACCTAAGGTCTCGGTCAAGTGGATTCCCAAGACTACGTCAAGTTCTACTTCATCAAGTACAACTACAACTCCAAGGATTCCCATCAAGATGATGTGGATCACGAAGAAGAAGAACTAGAGAGTTCTTGAGGGTGACTCCGCCAACATTCTTCACTCATATCTTTATGGCAAGGACAAGTGCAATCAACTTCCACATCTTGCACTAGTTCAAGGAGTCACAAACCCTCATGTTGGTAAGGCAAGGGACAAGGTAACCTAATGTTTTCATGGACATCATCTTGTGTGTGCATCACTCTATGTCTATGGATATTCTTGTTTGTTCCTTGTGGGACTAACCCATGCAGCTAAGTTGAAAGTGCAACTCACTCCAAAGGATTGCTCCAAATGATCTACTTCAACATTGAGCATCCACATCTTCAACACCTACATGAAGTCATCATTGACAAAACCCAAGGTTAGTTCATCCCTCTAAAGGGGGGATCTCACATCTAGGGGGAGCTTAACTCAAAAATTGAGTCAAAGCAACTCTAATGGTGTGAACACATCAGTGCATTATGTAAAAGTGGTAACCCCCACTTGAGCTTAAACGATGAGTATGACCTAGGATCAAATGTTCTCATTTGACTCCTAAGTCAATATACTCATATATAGATGACCTAGTCATCACCAATTGTTTGATAGATGCTAGAATTGGTTGTGCATGCTTTGCCACATATTTCATTTGCCATTTTATTGTGTGAGCATGTTGGTGCATATTTTACTCATTCAAGGACACCCACTTGTTGTTTTGAGTGTTTGGTTCATTCTTCTTTTGGCCAAGTGGATGAACAAGAATGCCTAAGAACCCTCTCTAGCTATCTATGCTTTTCTCGTCTCAAACTCTATTCATGCTACATCACAAACTTTGATCAAGGCAGATTTGAACCACTTTGTGTGAGGAGCACTCGGAGTCCCCGATTCGTCATAGACTTAAACTTCCAAAACCTCTTTGTGATTCTCGGTCTGACCGATTCCTCCATTTCGGTCCTATCGAGATCATTAAGTTGATCTGAGTTTTCAATCTCGGTGCAACCGATTTGAACTTTTTGGTCACACCGAGTTGCTGTAACTGAACACAGTTATGCATCTCGGTGCCACCGAGTTGTTCCACTCGGTCACACCGACAGGGTCGGGCTATATATAGACACGGGCAAAATTTTGGAAATTTCTCCGAACCTCTTCGCCCGCGCAATAGCTCACTCTGCCGTCGAAGGTCTTCGGATCGTGTCCTCGTCGCCAGCCGCCTCCTATCGCTGGTCTCCGCCACCGTCAACGGAATTCAACCCACCGTTGCCGCCGTAGCGAGTTCATCGCCGCACTAGGGTATGGACTCGATCTTTGTGCTATCCACATCTGATTCCTAGCACATTGTACTCTTATTGATTCTTGCCACGATTGAAACAATCCTATCCAACCAAAGTAGTCCGTAGAGTAGATTAGATTCAAATTTTTAGGGTTAGGTTTCCGTCGAAACCATCTCGGACCCACCGATTTGAAAAACTCGGTCTCACCGATTTGGCATATGCCATTGCACTAGTGACTCTCTGTGTGACCGAGAATTACTAATCGGTGTGACCGATTTTAGGATTCTGTGAAACCCTAGCAGTCTCAGTGCCACTGAACTATGACTCGGTCCAACTGAGTTCATCAGTTTAGGTTCCAAAAACTGCTTCGGTATCACCGAGTTTGAAAATCGGTTGATCCGAAATGCTTTCTGTGGAAAACTAAAACTGAATTTTTGAATCATTCTTTTGAAAAATCTTTGCATTTTGTGATGCTCATCCACTCTATCTCATCTATAACTCTTCACAGGGTCAGCAGTCAGCTTTTGCAGCATGTCAGACCAGAGTGACAGTCAGAACAGGTCAGCAGAGCAGACTCACTTGAGTGAGGGCACTAGTCCCTCCAGCACTTCAGATGAAGGAAGCAGAAGCACTCTTAGCAACCTGCCTAAGGCTGCTACCAGGCAAGGAAGGAGAAGGCTGCCAAGATGCCAACTCAAGAGGAGGCATCTGAGTATTTCTTGAAAAACAAACAGGAGCAGCTTGGTTACTTGATAGCATCATCTCTGAGGATTGAGAAGGGGTTGGCCACCTTAACTCAGAATCAGGAGAGCTTGGAGAGAATCATGGAACAAAAATTCTATGATCTAGATGTCAAAGTAACTGAGATTCAGTCAGTTGTGGAGCAACTGCAGGATGACATGCAGGAGAGGAAGGGCAAGACAACCACAAATGTCTTTGCCAGAGTGCCTAGAGCTCAGAGGTCAGCTGCTGTGCCAGTGCCAGACATTAGAGCAACATCTTCAGCACCAGCTATTGCCCCTTCAGCTCTAGTGCAACCAGCTTCAGCTTCAACTCCAGCACCCTCTACATCAACTGAAGCCTTCGTCCTTGGAGTTATCCGAACACCACCAATTGAAGATCAAGCCTGAGAGTCGATCTAGCACTATGCATTTTCTATGAACTTTTTGGTAACTTGTTGCCAAAGGGGGAGAAAAATGTATAGATCATAGGCTTCGAGAGAGAGTGTGTTGCTTTTGTTCTCTCTTGCTTTGTTGGTTAAACTTGTTTGCTTTTTGATTGGTTGAGATACTATGCTTGTGAAACATTGATGATCATGTGTTTGATCATAAGCTACACTTATGCATGTTTGACGATATTATCCTATCTATCTTATGTGATCATTCACTTTGCTTGGTGATGAGTGCATGTATTCAATACTTATCATTTTGAGCGCTCCACCAAGATGTATGTGACATGGAAGAGTAACCCATGAGCCTAATTCCTTGTGCATTTGCAGTCCAAAGCAAATTTTAAACTATGCACAAATTTAGGGGGAGCTCTGGCTTATCACATACTTCTCAAAGCGACGATGTTTTTATTCTTATTATCTTTTGTCGAAGCTTTGATCTATATGTTGTCATCAATTACCAAAAAGGGGGAGATTGAAAGTGCAACTATCCCTAGGTGGTTTTGGTAATTCATAGCAACATATAGCTCATTGAGCTAATGCTATTCCAAGACTATTATTTCAGGAAAGCTCAATGAATGGCCTGGCATGGATGATGAAAGTGGATCCCTCAAAATACTAAGGACAAAGGATTGGCTCAAGCTCAAAGGCTCAAGACTCTTCATTTTATATTTTAGTGATCCAAGATCACATTGACTCTATAGGAAAAGCCAATACTATCAAGGAGGGATGAGGTGTTGCTTAATGAGCCTCTTGCTTCATGTGCTTTGTGATATTCTCCAAAACCCTCAGCTACTTTCCCACATCCACAAATGACCTAAACCCAAAGCCAAAATCGGTCACACCGATTCTTCCAATCCGGCTCCACCTATTCCAAAAGTCATGGCCACTGCCACAAACCCTAAGCAAATCGGTCCTACCGATAGGGATCTTGGTCTCACCAAGATGGGATTGTAATCTCTCTGTTTCCCTTCGTAACGTTTCGGTCTAACCTAAGTGAGCGATCGGTCACACCGAGATTGCAATGTAAACTCTCTGTTTCCCTTTTGTAACATTTTGGTCTCACCGAAAAGAGCAAATCGGTCCCACCGAGTTTACCTGACCAACTCTCTGGAAAGCTTATTACCAAAATCGGTCTTACCGAGTTTGTGTAATCAGTCTTACTGAGATTACGTTATGCCCTAACCCTAACCGAATTGGTCTCACTAAGTTGCATGTCGGTCCCACCGAAAATCACTAACGGTCACTAGGTTTACTAAATCGGTCCGACCGAGTCTGTTGAATCGGTCCCACCGAGTTTGGTAAATTGTGTGTAACGGTTAGATTTTGTGTGGAGGCTATATATACCCCTCCACCTCCTCTTCATTCGTGGAGAGAGCCATCAGACTAAACCTACACTTCCAACTTACCATTTCTGAGAGAGAACCACCTACTCATGTGTTGAGGCCAAGATATTCCATTCCTACCATATGAATCTTGATCTCTAGCCTTCCCCAAGTTGCTTTCCACTCAAATCCACTTTCCACCCGATCCAAATCCTATGAGAGAGAGTTGAGTGTTGGGGAGACTATCATTTGAAGCACAAGAGCAAGGAGTTCATCATCAACGCACCATTTGTTACTTCTTGGAGAGTGGTGTCTCCTAGATTGGCTAGGTGTCACTTGGGAGCCTCCGACAAGATTGTGGAGTTGAACCAAGGAGTTTGTAAGGGCAAGGAGATCGCCTACTTCGTGAAGATCTACTGCTAGTGAGGCAAGTCCTTCGTGGGTGACGACCATGGTGGGATAAACAAGGTTGCTTCTTCGTGGACCCTTTGTGGGTGGAGCCCTTCGTGGACTCGCGCAACCGTTACCCTTCGTGGGTTGAAGTCTCCATCAACGTGGATGTATGATAGCACCAACTATCGGAACCACGCCAAAAACATCCGTGTCTCCAATTGCGTTTGAATCCTCCAAACCCTTCCCTTTACTTTCTTGCAAGTTGCATGCTTTAATTTCCGCTGCCTATATACTCTTTGCATGCTTGCTTGAATTGTGTGATGATTGCTTGACTTGTCCTAAGATAGCTAAAATCTGCCAAACTCTAAAATTGGGAAAAGGTTAAGTTTTTAATTGGTCAAGTAGTCTAATCACCCCCCCCCTCTAGACTTACTTCAAGGTCCTACAGTTGCGGATGCTTGCGAGAGGGTTAATCATAAGTAGGAGGTTTGTTCAAGTAAGAACAACACCTAAGCACCAGTCCACTCACATATCAAATTATCAAAGTATCAAACATGAATTAAGCCAACATGATGAAAGTGACTAGATGAAATTCCCGTGTACCCTCAAGAACAATTTTCTTATCATAAGAAACCGTTTTGGCCTGTCCTTTGCCTCAAAAGGATTGGGCTACCTTGCTTCACTTCTGTTACTACTATTGTTACTTGCTCGTTACAAATTATCTTGCTATCAAACTACTCCGCTACTTACAATTTTAGCACTTGCAGACATTACCTTGCTGAAAACCACTTGTCGTTTCCTTCTGCTCCTCGTTGGGTTCGACACTCTTACTTATCAAAAAGGGCTACAATTGACCCCATACACTTGTGGGTCATCCAGGCAATTTTCTGGCGCCGTTGCCGGGGAGTGAAGCGCTCTTGGTAAGTGGAAATTGGTAAGGAAACATTATTACTACATGCTGAAATTTATTGTCACTTCTACTATGGAAAACAATCCTTTGAGGGTTTTTTTCGAGGTATCTTCACCTCGAACGGAACCACAATTAGTCACCCCTCAACCTACTGCACCTACTGAAAATATTGAATATGAAATTCCTTCGGGTATGTTAGAAAAACTGCTAGCTCATCCTTATGCATGAGATGGAACCGAATATCCTGATATGCACTTGATATATGTGGATGAAATTTGTGGATTATTTAAGCTTGCAGGTTTGCCCAAAGATGAAGCTAAGAAGAAGGTTTTCCATTTATCTTTGAAGGGAAAATCATTGACATGGTATAGGCTATGCGATGATATTGGATCTTGGAACTGGAACCGTTTGAAATTGGAATTTCATCAGAAATTTTATCCTATGCATCTAGTTCATCATGATCTGAATTATATATATAATTTTTGGCGTCGTGAAGTAGAAAGCATCGCTCTAGCTTAGGGAAGGCTTAAGTAAATGTTATATTCGTTCCCCAATCATGAGCTCTCGAGAGAAATTATTATTCAGAATTTTTATGCTCGGCTTTCTCGTAATGATCAGTCCATGCTCGATATTTCTTGTACTGGTTCTTTTATGAAGAAGACTATTTAATTCTGGTGGGGTCTTTTAGAAAGAATTAAACGCAACTCTCAAGATTGGGAACTCGACGAAGGTAAAGAGTCACGTATTGAACCTAAGTTTGATTGTGTTAAATCTTTTATGAATACCGATGCTTTTCAAAAGTTTAGCACTAAATATCGACTTGACTCTGAGATAGTAGCTTCCTTTTGTGAATCTTTTGCTACTCATGTTGATCTCCCTAAGGAGAAGTGGTTTAAATATCACCCACCAATTAAAGAAGAAGTTAAAGAACCGGTAAAACCTAAAGAAGAAACTATCATTTACAATGTTGATCCAGTTGTCCCCACTGCTTATATTGAAAAACCACCTTTTCCTGTTAGGATGAAGGAACATGCTAAAGCTTCAACTGTGATTAACTAAAGTAATGTTAGAACACCCAAACCATCTGAACAAATCAAAGTTGAACCTAGTGTTGCGATGGTTAAAGATCTCTTAGTTGATAATATTGATGGGCATGTTATTTACTTCTACGGTGAAGCTTCTAGAATTGCCAAACCTGAAGGAAAAGATAAACATAGACCAGTTGTTGGCATGCATGTTGTCTTAGTTAAGATAGGAGATCATTGTTATCATGGGTTATGTGACCTAGGTGCTAGTGTAAGTGCTATTCCTTTCTCACTATATCAAGAAATTAATGAGCAAATAGCACCTACTGAAATAGAAGACATAGATGTTACTATTAAACTTGCTAATAGAGATACTATATCACCAATCGGGATTCTTAGAGATGTTGAAGTCTTGTGTGGGAAAATAAAATACCCTACTGATTTTCTTGTTCTTAGCACCCCACAAGATGACTTTTGTCCCATTATATTTGGTAGACCTTTCTTGAACACCATCAATGCTAAAATAGATTGTGAGAAATAAACTGTCGGTGTTAGCTTTGGTGATGAATGTCATGAGTTTAGTTTTTCCAAGTTTAGTAAAGAACCTCATAAGAAAGATTTCCTAGTAAGGATGAAATTATTGGTCTTGGTTCTATTGTTGTGCCTCCTACTGATCCTTTGGAACAATATTTGATAGACCATGAAAATGATTTGCATATGCGTGAAAGAAATAAAATAGATAAAATCTTTTTCGAACAACAACCTCTGCTTAAACACAATTTGCCTATTAAAACTCTAGGAGGTCCTCCTCCACCTAAAGGTGATCCTGTGTTTGAACTAAAACAATTACCAAACACTTTGAAATACGCTTATCTTGATGAAAAGAAGATATATCCTATTATTATTAGTGCTAACCTTTCAGAACATGAAGAAGAAAGATTATTGAAAGTTCTAAGGAAGCACAGCGCTGCTATTGGATATAATCTTGATGATCTTAAGGGCATTAGTCCCACTCTATGTCAGCACAAGATTAATGTGGAACCTGATGCTAAACTCGTTGTTGATCACCAATGTCGGTTAAATCCGAAAATGAAAGAAGTGGTAAGAACGGAAATATTGAAACTTCTAGAAGCAGGTATAATCTATCCTATAGCTGATAGTAGATGGGTAAGTCCTGTTCATTGTGTCCCTAAGAAGGGAGGTGTTACTGTTGTTCCTAATGATAAGAATGAGCTTATTCCACAGAGAATTGTCATGGGCTATAGAATGGTAATTGATTATAGAAAATTAAATAAAGCTACTAGAAAAGATCATTACCCTCTGCCTTTTATTGATCAAATGTTGGAAAGATTATCTAAGCACACACATTTTTGCTTCCTTGATGGATACTCTGGCTTTTCACAAATACTTGTTTTACAATCTGATCAAGAAAAGACCACTTTTACTTGTCCTTTTGGAACATTTGCTTATAGGCACATGCCTTTCGGTTTATGTAATGCACATGCTACCTTTCGAAGATGTATGACTGCTATCTTCTCTGATTTCTGTGAAAAGATTGTTCAGGTTTTCATGGATGACTTTTCTGTTTATGGGAAGTCTTTTGATGATTGTTTAAGCAATCTAGATCGAGTTTTGTAGAGATGTGAACAAACAAATCTTGTCTTGAATTGAGAGAAGTGCCCCTTTATGGTTAATGAAGGTATTGTCTTGGACCATAAACTTTCTGAAAGAGGCATTGAGGTGGACAAAGCCAAGGTTGATTCAATTGAGAAAATGCCATGTCCTAAAGATATCAAAGGTATTCATAGTTTCCTTGGTCATGCTCGTTTCTATAGAAGGTTTATCAAAGACTTTTCTAAAATTTATAGGCCGCTTACTAATGTTTTGCAAAAGGATATTCCCTTTGTGTTTGATGATGATTGTATGGAAGCCTTTGAAACACTAAAGAAAGCCTTAATCACTGCACCTGTTGTTCAACCACCTGATTGGAACTTGCCTTTTGAGATTATGTGTGATGCTAGTGATTATGTTGTTGGTGATGTTCTAGGACAAAGAGTTAATAAGAAACTAAATGTTATTCATTATTCTAGTAAAACCCTAGACAGTGCTCAACGAAACTATGCTACAACTGAAAAAGAATTCTTAGCAGTGGTGTTTGCTTGTGATAAATTCAGATCTTACATTGTTGATTCTAAAGTAATTGTTCACACCGATCATGCTACTATAAAATACCTTATGGAAAAGAAAGATGCTAAACCTAAACTCATTAGGTGGGTTCTTTTGCTACAAGAATTTGATTTGCATATTACTGATAGGAAAGGATAGAGAACCCCATAGCTGATAACTTGTCTAGACTTGAAAATATTCTTGATGAACCACAACAAATTAATGATGGTTTCCCTGATGAACAACTAGCTGCAATAAATGTTTCTCATAGTACACCTTGGTATGCTGACTATGCTAATTATATTGTTGCTAAATACATACCACCTAGCTTCACATACCAACAAAAGAAAAAATTCTTCTATGATCTAAGACATTACTTTTGGGATGACCCACATCTTTATAAAGAATTAGTAGATGGTATTATTAGAGGCTGTCTACCTGAGCATGAACAGGAACAAATCCTATGGAAATGCCACTCCGAAGCTTATGAAGGACATCACGTGGGAGACAGAACCGCTCATAAGGTATTGCAATCTAGTTTTTATTGGCCTACTCTCTTCAAGGATGCCCATAAGTTTGTCTCATCTTGTGATGAATGCCAAAGAATAGGTAATATCGGTAAGCGTCAAGAAATGGCTATGAATTATTCACTTGTTGTTGAACCATTTGATGTTTGGGGATTTGACTTTATGGGACCTTTTCCTTCCTCTAATGTGTATACACATATTCTGGTTGTTGTTGATTATGTTACTAAGTGGGTAGAAGCTATTCCAACTAGTAGTGCTAATCACAACACCTCTATTAAAATGCTTAAGGAAGTTATTTTCCCAAGGTTTGGAGTCCCTACATATTTAATTACTGATGGTGGTTCACACTTTATTCATGGTGCTTTCCGCAAAATGCTTACTATGTATGATGTTAATCATAGAATTGCATCACCTTATCATCCTCAGTCTAGTGGTCAAGTTGAACTTAGCAATAGAGAAATAAAATTAATCTTACAAAAGGCTGTTAATAGGTCCCAGAAGAATTGTTCTAAGAAATTAGATGATGCACTTTGGGCTTATAGAACAGCATATAAAAATCCTATGGGTATGTCTCCATATAAAATGTTTTATGGAAAAGCTTGTCATTTACCTCTTGAGTTAGAACATAAAGCATTTTGGGCAATAAAGAACTCAATTATGATTTCAAACTTGCTGGGGAAAAGAGGTTATTTGATATTAGCTCATTAGATGAATGGAGAACCCAGGCTTATGAAAATGCTAAGTTATTCAAAGAAAATTTTAAAAGATGGCATGACAAAAGAATCCAAAAGCGTGAGTTCAACGTAGGAGAATATGTTCTTTTGTACAACTCTCTATTTCAGATTCTTTGTAGGAAAACTCCTACGCAAATGGGAAGGAACCTATGTCATCGAGGAGGTCTATCGATCCGGAGCTATCAAAATAAATAATGCCAAAGGGACTAACCCAAAGGTTGTCAATGGGCAACGAATAAAACACTATATCTCAGATACGCCCATTAATGTTGAAAGCAATATTATCCAAACTTTGACACGGGAAGAACACATAAAAGAGTCCTTCCAGAACACTCCAGAATCGTGAAAATAAGGAGGTACGTGATACAGTAAGTAAATGGACTCCGAAAAATCTGCAAAAATATTTTTTGTCAGTTTTGGAATATTTAGAAAATTAGGAAAATAAGAAACTTCCAGGAAAGTGACCCTGGTGGGCACGATACACCAGGGCGCGCCAGGCAGCCTGGCGCACCCAGGTGGGTTGTGCCCACCTCGGGTACTTTCCGGTCTTCGTTTTTCTTCCGTTTTGCTTGTTCCCCAAGATAAAAAATCTATATATACCTCCCAAACTTGTTAACCTCCGTATCACGGAGAAATCTTCTGTTTTCTTTTCTTGCTGTTTCATGTCAGATCTGTTGAACCAGGCATCATGTCTTCTCCCCCCTCTGATCGTATGGAAGAAGATGCTTGGTTGATGAAGATCGAGTTGAAGAGAGAAGACCCCATTGGAGCGGCTAAGGAGGACAAGAGCAAGGAGGCACCCGGAGATCAAGTGCCGATGGACAAGCAAGCATTGCTCGCCGATGAGGAAGAAGAAGATACCCTTGAACCCTAATATGCTCATCTTACCCCCGTTGAGATTGTAGGCTTCAAGATCATTAATACAGTTCATATACAAAATAAGTATCTCAATCATGAAAATATTTTGCATATGGAGCACATTGCTTCCCTGCGAAGAGTCATCCGAAGATTGGAGAGCCTCTTGATCCTTAAAGATCGGATTGCATCTACTTCATCACCACCATCTTCTTCATCACCACAAAAATAAAACTGAGTATTGGGTATGGGCACCCCCCTTGGTTTTCTCCAAGCTTGGGGGAGGTGCCGCGGTATCATATCAATCTCCATTATATTTTGCCTTTATTTTCTTTGTTCGATCTATGGCTATCTTTTGCTATTAGATGAATAAAAGTTTAGTTCGATCCTTGCTTTTTGTGAGTTTGCTTAGTGATCAATACTTATAATCGTGTGCGAGATATAATAAAGTTATTCTGAGTTTTGCCTTCTTTACTTTCTTGCAGCAATAAAAAGAAAGGAAATAAAAAGAAAGATCATATGCTAATCTTATGGTAAGTGATGACATTACATAAGGAAAAGTATAAGTAGAAAATTTTATTGTAGATTGACAAACATAGCATTGGTCAATGATGAAACACATGCACGAATTAATAAGGGAAGAGAATATTCACATATAAATACACTATCATGGAAATCTTTTGTGATTGAGAGCACCCACCAAAATATTATATGCCAAAATTGTTGACGTTGGACAAGGAAGACAACTTAATTGTTTATGTCTGTTCATATTCACATAGAAGTCATATTGTCATAGATCCTTCAACATGTGGTGCTTGCCCATATCTTTGCTAGCCAAAAATTCCGCACTAAGTAAAGATACTACTTGTGCATCCAAAACCCTTAAACCCTATCTTGTTTGAGAGTCCACCATACCTACCTTGGATTGAGTAAGATCCTTCAAGTAAGTTGTCATCGGTGCAAAAAGGGCAATAAAATTGCTTATAAAAATGTGAGATCGATTAATGTAAGGGAAAATTGAGTGTTATACGAACTTGTGATGGTGAAGAATAAAAGAGATAGACTGCATAATAAAGGTTGCCATCACAGGGGGCAATATAATGTGACGTTCTCTTGCACTAAGGGGTTGAGCATACAAACAAAAAGTGCATCGCAACCTCTACTTCCCTCTGCGAAGGGCCTATCTTTTACTTTCATGTATTTACTTTTACGCAAGAGTCAAAGTTTTCTCTCTATTCCTTTTATTTTTCTCCTTTGGCAAGCATCATGTGGTGAGGAAAGATCTAGGCACATATGTCCAGTTGAATATGGGTGGCATAAGTTATTATTGTTGACATCACCCTTGAGGTGAGTGTGGGAGGAGAAACTATAAGCCCCTATCTTTCTTTGTGTCCAGTTGAAACTATCTGCTCATGTGTACGCGGTGAGTGTTAGCAATCATAGAAGACTAAATGATGGTTGAGTATGTGGACTTGCCTAAAGGCTCCGATACGTGACCCTTCCTGAAAATGTGATGAATTGTAGTTGCAAAGTTGACTGAGAACATAGTTTGTTGATTTCCAATAGAGTTTATGCTTTATACTTTGATATTGTGATGAATTGTCACTTGTTCATGAGAAGCCTATTATAAAAGTTCTATAATAAAAGTTTTATATTGAAGTTTGTTGCTGTTATAATAAGTCACATGATGCTGCTATGTCCATATTTTTGTTTTTATTGACACCTCTCTCTCTAAGCATGTGGACATGTTTTTCCATTTCGGTTTTCGCTTGAGGACAAGCGAGGTCTAAGCTTGGGGGAGTTGATACATCCATTTTGCATCATGTTTTCCTACTGTTATTTATGTTGTTTTATTGTATAATAATGCTTTTTGGAGTAATTCTAATGCCTTTTTCTCTGATAATATGCAAGGTATGCACCAAGGGGGAGAATTCTGCCAGTTGGAATCTGGACCTGAAAAAGCTACGTCAAGCTACCTATTCTGTACAACTCCAAATGAGCTGAAACTCCCCGAGGATTTTTTATGAAATATTTAGTGAATATTGGAGAAAATAAGTACCAGACGAGGGCCACCAGGTGGGCAGAACCCACCTGGGCGCGCTAGGAGGCCCAGGCGCGCCCTGGTGGGTGCTGCCCACCTCGGCCCACCTCCGGTGCCCATCTTCTGGTATATAAGTCATTTTGACCTAGAAAAAAAATCAGGAGATGACATTTAGGACGAAGTGCCGCCGCCTCGAGGCGGTACTTGGGCAGGAGCACTTTTGCCCTCCGGTGGAGCGATTCTGTCGGGGGAACTTCCCTCCCGGAGGGGGAAATCTTCGTCATCATCATCACCAACAACTCTCCCATCTTGGGGTGGGATATCTTCATCAACATCTTCACAGCACCAACTCCTCTCAAACCCTAGTTCATCTCTTGTGTTCAATCTTTGTATCAAAACTATAGATTGGTGCTCGTGGGTGACTAGTAGTGTTGATTACATCTTGTAGTTGATTACTATATGGTTTATTTGGTGGAACATTATATGTTCAGATCCATTATGCTATTTAATAACCCTCTGATCTTGAGCATGTTTATCATTTGTGAGTAGTTACTTTTGTTCTTGAGGTCACGGGAGAAATCATGTTGCAAGTAATCATGTGAACTTGATATGTGTTCGATATTTTGATGGTATGTATGTTGCCATTCTCTTAGTGGTGTCATGTGAATGGAGACTACATGACACTTCACCATATTTGGGCCTCAGGGAATGCATTGTGGAGTAGGTATTAGAGGGTGGGTTGCGAGAGTGACAGAAGCTTAAACCCCAGTTTATGCGCTATTCTGTAAGGGACTAATTGGATCCAAAAGTTTACTGCTATGGTTAGAATTTATTTTTAATACTTTTCTCATAGTTGCAGATGCTTGCGAGAGGGTTAATCATTAGGAGGTTTGTTCAAGTAAGAACAACACCTAAGCACCGATCCACTCACATATCAAATTATCAAAGTACCGAACACCAATTAAGCCAACATGATGAAAGTGACTAGATGAAATTCCCGTGTACCCTCAAGAACACTTTGCTTATCATAAGAAACCGTTTTGGCCTGTCCTTTGCCTCAAAAGGAGTGGGCTACCTTGTTGCACTTCTATTACTACTATTGTTACTTGCTCATTACAAATTATCTTGCTATCAAACTACTCTGCTACTTACAATTCTAGTACTTGCAGACATTACCTTGTTAAAAACCACTTGTCATTTCCTTGTGCTCCTCGTTGGGTTCGACACTCTTACTTATCAAAAAGGGCTACAATTGACCCCATACACTTGTGGGTCATCAGGAACTTAAAAACTTTTCAACAAAAGAGAAGCGATTGGAAGTTATGCATTGGAGAAGTAAGGGTCGACCTTGAACACTTGTGTTCATGATCATGGAAACAATGTAGATTTTTTCGATTCTCACAAAAATAATTATCCCCTTGTACAAATCAATTGTATTATAAAAATAATGTGCCAATATTTTCCTTTAGGATGATTAGATTGCTTGTTGGTATGTGCGGTGTAAAAACAGAAACTTTGGCTGTACTTCGTGAATTTTCTTTTTTTACTGGAACGTCATAAGCTTCTGAATTTTTTTGCACAGTATTTGTCTACAATTTTTATATTTTGTCCTAATCTTTCAGAATTTTTGGAGTTACATAGGTATGGTGAATGTTCAAATTACTACAGACTATCCTATTTAAGAGAGATTCTGTTTTGATGCATTGATTTGCTTATTTTGATGAAACTATCAATTCTATCAGTGGTATAAGCCATGAAGAAGTTATAATACAGTAGCTACAATGCAAAAACAAAATATGAATTGGTTTGCAATAGTACTTAAAGTAGTGATTTGCATTATTATACTAACGGATCTCACGAGGTTTCTGTTGAGTTTTGTGTGGATGAAGCGATCAAAGATTGAGTAGGTTTCGATATGAGGAGAAGGAGGAGAGGCAAGAGCTCAAGATTGGGATGCCCAAGGCACCCCAAGTAAATATTCAAGTAGACTCAAGTGTCTAAGCTTAGGTATGCCCCGGAAGGCATCACATCTTTCTTCAACAAGTATCGGTATGTTTTCATCTTTGTTTCATTCATGTGATATGTGCAAATCTTGGAGCGTCTTTTGTGTTTAGTTTTTGTAGGATCGAAACTATGTCTAGAGGGGGATGATTAGTGTAGCGACCAGACCTCAACCAGTCTGATCTCCGTGCTCAGTGTCATCCCTGGATCAGTAATGCTGACACCACACAGTACTTGGAGGATTTATAACAGAGTAGCAATCACACACTTATTACATCGAATGTCTCAAAGGAGAACTTATTAAAATATATATGGCTTAAGGCCATCTAAAAAGGATAACATCGGAAGACTTGGAAGATAAGCGAGTCCATCAACTCCAACGGCATCACTGAGTATAGAACCACGACCTAAAAGCACCTTTCTCGTCGTCTGAAAAGTCTGCAACATGAAACGTTGCAGCCCGAAAACGGGTCAGCACATGGAATATGCTGGCAATGTAACACATAGAGAATAACAATGGAATAAGCTACACTACATGCAATTTGGCTGGTGTAAAAGCTCTATGGTTACAGTTTTGCATAAAGCCAATTTTTCCCTACTGCAAAGGAATAAATTTATTTAACTATCATGGTGGTTGTTAAACATTGAAAATGGTTGACAGCATTCTCAATCCCAATTAAAAGTACTAATTAAACCCAACAATATTAAATTAGAGTAACATGATGAGATTCACATGATATCCAGGTACTAGATACTCAAAACGTCCATAACCGGGGACACGGCTAATCATGATTAGTTTATACACTCTACAGAGGTTTGTGCACTTTTCCCTACAAGACTCGATCGCCTCCGTTTGATTCCTCGCACTACATGGTGTTTGAGAAACGGATGACCGAGACATAGTCTTTCGGAAGCACTAGCACCTTACATGTGGGTAGACCGGTACACCTACTTTCCCCTACATCTGCTAGTCTACCCGTAAGAGTTCGCACAACTTAGTCAACTATGCCAGAGCCCATAATGGCTTGTGGCTGCACACGGAAGTTTCTAGTTTGAATAATCTCATGATCCCTTTGAGCCTGGGTGGCGGTCCGAAGAAATACAGGCAAGTCCCGATAGAAACCAGGTGCCTCAGTCCACCCAGATGTGTGTTTAAGTTGCCACCTTAAATAAACCATTAAATAACAATCTCACATCTGTCATGGATACACTCACCCAATCCACGTCTACTAGCATAGCATGACATAATAAGCAAACGTAGAAGTAACTCCCAAGGGTTTGATAATAAAACAGGTAATAGGTACTACCTCAATCTACTTCCCAAAACCCACAATTTAATTAGATCCTAACCATGCAAGTGTTTGAGGATTGATCTAATGCATAAAAACTGGGTAGTAGAAAAGGTATGATCAAAGTGTTACTTGCCTTGCTGATGATCCGCAAAACCTAGAGACTCGAAGTAACAGGCGGCGCACTTCAGGTATTCTATCGCAGACAAACAAAAAAACAAACATACAATAAGTACTCATCTAATGCACTGGTAAAACTCGAATAAAAGATCTAACCAGAATGTTCAACTTAAGAATTCCGGTTTGCAAAAAGAACCAAATCAAACAAAGCAACGAAAGTCAAACGGCGAAAGAAAACAGCTTCGTTTTACTAATCTGGATCTAAGTCAAATTTTACAGAAGCAAAAACTTGTTTAAGTTGATTATTCGGAAAGAGGGTTTCGAGACGAAACTCCAGGCGCTTGAATCGCCTGATTCCGATAAACGAGCGAAAAGTTATACTAAAATGAAAATCGGATCAGGAATCGCGATCAGAAAAATCGTGGATTAAATCCGAGAAAAAGAAAAACGACGAACAAGCTGACGAACGAACGTTCGTTGACTAAACAGATCTGACGAGTACGTTCGTTAAAACGAACGAACGAGCGAACGCTCGCTAATTAACCGAACCGAAAAATAAATAAAACCGATCTAACGAAAAACCCGCTCGGTTTTTATATAAAAAACAGGCGACACGCGAATCGAGGCAGCAGCGAACCTCGGCGGCGGCGGCGACAAAGTCCGGCGATGCTCCGGCGGCGGCGGCGGAGTCCGGCGGCGGCTGGCGTCTAGGGTTAGGATTTGGCGCGGGTGTGGGCCGGCGGCGGCTGCGAGCTGGCGGGGCGGGGCGCTGGGCCTGGGGGGCTCGGGGCGGTGCTACTTAAAGGCGCCCCCGGGCGGAGTCCCGCTCGGGCACGGCCCGTATGTCGGTTGCGTTTTTTTTGTTTTTTTTAAATAATTCTGCGCAGAAGAAAAAAATAAAAAGAAATACTAAACGGACTCCAAAAATCCCGAAATAAATTTTCCCCGGCTTCTAAAATCAAGCCGGACAAGATGAACATTTATTTGGGGCCTAATTCAATTTTGAAAAACGCACATTTTTCCTAAATTCAAATAAAAGGCGAAAAACTCCAAAATAAATCTTATTTGATTTTTTTATTAAATCTTCATTATTTCTTTATTTTGGGAAAGTCATTTTATTCCCTCTCTGAATTTTTGGTAGTAGAAATAATTGAAGATAAAATAAATAAAATCAATGATCCTATTTTCAAAATTTGAGAAAAACTCAAATAAGAAAATAACGAAATCCCCAACTCTCTCCGTGGGTCCTTGAGTTGCATAGAATTTCTAGGATCGAGCCAATGATGCAACAAAAATATGATATGCAATGATGATCTATGTATAACATTCCAAATTGAAAATTTGGGATGTTACAAACCTACCCCCCTTAAGATGAATCTCGCCCTCGAGATTCGGGTTGGCTAGCAAATAGGTGAGGGTGGTCCTTGAGCAGATCTTCCTCTCGCTCCCTGGTAGCTTCCTCCTTGGTGTGGTGGCTCCACTAAACTTTGCAAAACTTGATAACCTTACGGCGGGTAACTCGACTGGCATAATCCAGAATTCTAACTGGTTTCTCTTCATAAGTCAAATCATCCTTCAACTGAATTGCTTCCAGTGGCACAGTATCTCTCAGTGGTATATCGGCTATTTCTGCATGACACTTCTTCAACTGTGAAACATGGAACACATCGTGAACTCCTGACAATCCCTCAGGTAATTCCAACTTGTACGCTACTTCTCCCATGCGTTCCAAAACCTTGTATGGCCCCACAAAACGTGGTGCTAACTTTCCTTTAACTCCAAAACGCTTAACTCCTCGAAGTGGAGATACTCGAAGATAAACTCTATCTCCGACTTCGTGTCCTGTCTCCTTGTGTTTCGAATCTGCATAGCTCTTCTGCCTTGACTGAGCTGCCTTGATCCTGTCGCGGGATCAACTTTACTTTCTGTTTAGACTCCTTCAAATCCGGTCCAAACAACTGGTGGTCTCCAACCTCATCCCACAACAACGGGGTTCTGCACCTCCTTCCGTACAAGGCTTCGAAAGGGGCCATCTTCAAACTGGATTGATAACTGTTGTTGTAAGAAAACTTCGCGTATGGTAAGTTGTCATCCCAACTTGATCCATAATCCAAAACACAAGCTCTAAGCATATCCTCCAAAATTTTATTGACTCGCTCGGTCTGTCCATCTGTCTGCGGATGGAAAGCTGTGCTAAACTCCAGCCTGGTTCCCAATGTTTCGTGCAACTGCTTCCAGAACTTTGAGGTGAATTGGGTTCCTCTATCTGATACGATACTCCTCGGAACTCCATGCAAACATACAATCCTTGTCATGTATATCTTAGCCAATTTGGCACCGCTGTAGGTAGTCTTTACTGGGATGAAATGAGCTACCTTCGTCAAACGATCGACTACAACCCAAATCGAGTCATAGCCTGAACGAGTCCTGGGCAATCCTGTGACGAAATCCATGCCTAGTTTGTCCCAATTCCATTCGGGTATAGGCAATGGCTGCAACAATCCTGCTGGCTTTTGATGTTCTGCCTTCACCCTCTCACATACATCACAAACTGCTACATACTTTGCAATATCCTTCTTCATTCCGGTCCACCAGAAAGTTTCCTTCAAATCCAAATACATCTTGGTATTTCCAGGGTGAATCGAATATGGTGAATCATGTGCCTCTTGCAGAATCAACTTCCTGATCTCCGGGTCATTGGGCACATAAACACGGTCCTCAAATCGTAGGGTATCGTACTCCTCCTCACGAAATCCCTTAGCCTTTCCTTCGCTCATTTTCTCCTTTATAGAGGCAACTTCCTTATCTGTCTTTTGAGCTTCTCTGATTTTATCCATCAATGTAGACTGAATCTCCATTGCTGCTACATAGCCTCTCGGAACTATTTCCAAACATAGATCATGAAGATCCTCGGCTAACTCCTTGGGTATTCCTCCCATCATTAGTGTATTGACGTGGCTCTCACGGCTCAACGCGTCTACTACAATGTTAGCCTTCCCGGGGTGATAATGCAATCTCATATCATAATCCTTAATAAGCTCCAACCATCTCCTCTGCCTGAGATTTAACTCTTTCTACGTGAAGATGTACTTCAAACTCTTATGATCCGTGTACACCTCACAATGATTTCCAATGAGAAAATGTCCCCATGTTTTCAGTGCGTGCACTACGGCTGCTAACTCCAAATCATGAGTAGCATAATTCAACTCATGAGGCTTAAGCTGTCGTGAAGCATACGAAACAACTCTTCCCTCCTGCATAAGCACTTCTCCAAGTCCTCGACGTGAAGCGTCGCAATACACTTCATAATCCTTAGTCTGATCTGGCAGAATTAATACTGGTGAGGTAACCAAACATTTCTTCAACTCCTGGAAACTAGCCTCACACTCCTCAGTCCAAATGAACTTAGTATCCTTCTTCAACAACTCTGTCATAGGCTTCGCAATCTTCGAGAAATTTTCAATAAATCTCTGGTAGTATCCTGCGAGTCCAAGGAAACTCCTGATCTCTCCAACTGTTGTTGGTGCTTCCCAGTTTGTCACAGTGACAACTTTAGTGGGGTCTACGGCAATACCTTCTCTGGATATAACATGTCCGAGAAATCCAACTTCCTTCAACCAAAACTCACACTTGCTGAACTTGGCGTATAGCTGATGTTCTCTGAGCTTCTCGAGTACCAAACGCAAGTGTTCCTTATGTTCCTCTTCATTCTTCGAGTAAACCAAAATATCATCAATGAACACTATGACGAACTTATCCAAAAACTCCATAAACACCTTGTTCATCATGTTCATAAAATAGGCTGGGGCGTTAGTCAGACCAAATGACATAACGGTATACTCATACAGCCCATACCTGGTGGTAAAAGCCGTCTTCGGTATATCTTGCTCCCGAATCTTCAACTGATGGTATCCTGATCGCAAATCGATCTTAGAAAACACCTTAGCTCCTTGCAACCGATCAAATAGATCATTGATCATTGGTAGTGGGTACTTGTTCTTGATGGTTACTTCATTCAATCCGCCATAATCGACAACCATTCTTAATGATCCATCCTTCTTCTCCACCAGAAGTACTAGCGATCCCCAAGGCGAAGAACTTGGGAGAATAAAACCTTTATCTAACAATTCCTTAATCTGCTTCTTAATTTCCTCCAAATCTTGGGCTGGCATCCTGTACGGTCTCTTGGATATAGCCCCAGTGCCTGGCAGTAGTTAATTAAGAACTCAATATCTCTATCCGGTGGCATGCCTGGCAACTCTTCTGGAAATACATCGGGGAAATCCCTTACCACTGGTACTTCCTCCTGCACAACTCCTGATAAGGAATTTACATGTGCTCTTCTCGGCTCATGCCGTGATACGTACTTGATTCTTCTTCCTTCTGGTGTCGTAAGCAAAATCGACTTACTGGCGCAATCAATGTTCCCTCCATACATTGACAGCCAATCCATACCAAGAATTACATCCAAACCTTGGGATTCCAATATAATTAAATCCGTTGGGAAAACATGCCTTCCTATACTTAATGGCACCTAAAAGCATCCTTGACTGACCATAAACTCAGCCCCCGGTGAACTTACTAGCATAGGTGTCTTAAGAGTCTTAGTGGGCAGGCTAAACTTATCCACAAATCCCCTTGATATGTATGAATGTGATGCACCAGTATCAAAAAGAACAACTGCAGTAAATGCCTTAACCAAAAACTTACTTGTTACTGCGTCTGGCTGAGCTTCAACCTCCTCCATGGTAACGCGGTTCACTTGCCCCCTGTTGAAAGGGTTCGGCTTCTTTCCTGAGCTTCCATTGCCATTTCCATTTTGGGCTTCTGGGCAATCATTTGCATAATTCCCAGTCTTACGGCACTTATAACAAGTGATATGACTCAGGTCTGCCTTGGATGGTGTTGACGGGTTGGTGCGGCTTTGTCCATTGCTTCCTCCATTCCCGTTTCCATTCTTTGCACCATTATGTTTGTGCGAGCTACCTTCTCCATGAGTATGCTGAAAGTGTCCCCCTGACTTTGGGGTAAAGCATGGCTTCTGCTGAGCTCTAGAATTGTACTTCCCCTGTGCATACTTCCTCTTACGATTGTCAATTTGTTGCTGCTTCCCCTCAATCATAAGAGCACGATCTACTAACTCCTCGTAGTTATTGAAAGTGGCTACCAGCAACTGCATGCTCAGCTCATCATTCAGTCCTTCTAGAAACTTCTCCTGCTTAGCTGCATCCGTAGCAACGTCATCTGGGGCATAACGTGCTAGCTTACTAAAATCATCCACATACTGGCCAACTGTCCGTCCTCCTTGGCGTAAGTTGCAAAACTCACGCTTCTTCATGGTCATATCTCCTGCTGAAACATGGGCAGTACAAAAAGCTTGCTGAAACTGATTCCATGTGACAGTGTCTACAGGGTAAGTGGCTGTAAAATTCTCCCACCATGCTGCTGCGGGTCCATCAAGCTGATGTGCGGTAAACTTCACCTTTTCTCCATCCATGCATCCTGCAGTGGTCAACTCCCTCCCTATCTTACGGAGCCAATCATCTGCTACTATCGGCTCGGTGCTACTAGAAAACACCGGCGGATTCAACCTTAAGAAACGTGCCAGATGGTCAATAGGTGGTGGTGGTGGTGGGTTGTTGTTGTTGTTGCCTTGGTTCTGTACCAATGTTTGAATCAAGGTATTCTTCTGCTGAATCAATTGAGTGATTTCTGGTGGAAAAACAAACTTGGGATCGCGTCTCGGAGGCATCTGAGGGTTTAAAGGGGAGAGTTAAGAATAGAATGAGGTCTAGTGGGATAACACTACCCATATGCACATGAGACAAAACACACAATATCATTCCAATCAATTCAAACAAGGGCATACGACGGTCTAACTATCGTCACAAAAGTGCTTGGACTAAAACTAATTAAATGGTGGAAAATTCTACTACTGTTATGGTGGTCAACTAGAAAAACTGCTCCGATGAAGATTCCATGATATCTGCTCCAGCTTCATCAACATAGTCATCATCACTGTCATCGGGATCCGAGTCAGTGTCGTCGATGATGATATAATTATCTGGGCAAGTAGGTTCATCCTCTTCCTCTCTGGGTGTTGATCCTCCCATGAATACTCCAATCTTCTCCTTAAGGTCACCGTTCTGTCTTACTAGAGCGACGATTTCTTCCATATAGTCTTTACGTGTAGCCTTGAGTTCTGCTTCTAGCTCCTTGATCCTGGTCATAGCCTTCTGTAGTTCCTCCATATCTGCGCACATCTGATTCTCCTGGCGTCGGATGTGTTGGTTTAACTCCTGAATATAAGTTGCGATTGATCTGTCCTTCCTGGTGGTGATCATCTCCCAATGCTCATCTCGGCGCCCACAAATCTGGTAGATAGTATTCTTGAGGTTGTTGTGGTAAACTTCTCCAATTCGTCCCATGGCGATGTGAGCTGCCATGCTTTTTCCTAGGCTCCATGTTGGTACATCAAAGGTAAACTCTATTGGCTCCGTGACTGGTGCAAATGTCCTTCCTGGAATGTAGACTTGAATCCTCCAGCGCTCCTCTTCGGGTAAAGTGGCGTTGAAAGTCCCGGTGAAGCTTGGTACTCCTATGTTCAGGTATCTAGTGGCTTCCTTCAAGTGACATCCAAAAGGTGAATTCTCATCTGGTTGTGCGAACTTGATCCTTGCATCCGCCATCCTAAAGAATAGAAAAGATGAGGAATCAGAAATGAGAAGAAAGAGTAGTGATCTAGGGCTTTAACTTAGTGGCCATGTCCTACAGTCAACCTGGCTCTGATACCACCTTGTAGCGACCAGACCTCAACCAGTCTGATCTCTGTGCTCAGTGTCATCCCTGGATCAGTAATGCTGACACCACACAGTACTTGGAGGATTTATAACAGAGTAGCAATCACACACTTATTACATCGAATGTCTCCAAGGAGAACTTATTAAAATATATATGGCTTAAGCCATCTAAAAACGATAACAGCGGAAGACTTGGAAGATAAGCGAGTCCATCAACTCCAACGGCATCACTGAGTATAGAACCATGACCTAAAAGCACCTTACTCGTCGTCTGAAAAGTCTGCAACATGAAATGTTGCAGCCCAAAAACGGGTCAGCACATGGAATATGCTAGCAATGTAACACATAGAGAATAACAATGGAATAAGCTACACTACATGCAATTTGGCTCGTGTAAAAGCTCTATGGTTACAGTTTTGCATAAAGCCAATTTTTCCCTACTGCAAAGGGATAAATTTATTTAACTATCATGGTGGTTGTTAAACATTGAGAATGGTTGACAGCATTCTCAATCCCAATTAAAAGTACTCATTAAACCCAACAATATTAAATTAGAGTAACATGATGAGATTCACATGATATCAAGGTACTAGATACTCAAAACGTCCATAACCGGGGACACGGCTAATCATGATTAGTTTATACACTCTGTAGAGGTTTGCGCACTTTTCCCCACAAGACTCGATCGCCTCCGTTTGATTCCTCGCACAATATGGTGTTTGAGAAACGGATGACCGAGACATAGTCTTTCGGAAGCACTAGCACCTTACATGTGGGTAGACCGGTACACCTACTTTCCCCTACATCTTCTAGTCTACCCGTAAGAGTTCGCACAACTTAGTCAACTATGCCAGAGCCCATAATGGCTTGTGGCTGCACACAGAAGTTTCTAGCTTGAATAATCTCATGATCCCTTTGAGCCTGGGTGGCGGTCCGAAGAAATACAGGCAAGTCCCGATAGAAACCAGGTGCCTCAATCCACCCAGATGTGTGTTTAAGTTGCCAGCTTAAATAAACCATTAAATAACAATCTCACATCTGTCATGGATACACTCACCCAATCCACGTCTACTAGCATAGCATGACATAATAAGCAAATGTAGAAGTAACTCCCAAGGGTTTGATAATAAAACAGGTAATAGGTACTACCTCAATCTACTTCCCAAAACCCACAATTTAATTAGATCCTAATCATGCAAGTGTTTGAGGATTGATCTAATGCATAAAAACTGGGTAGTAGAAAAGGTATGATCAAAGTGTTACTTGCCTTGCTGATGATCCGCAAAACCTAGAGACTCGAAGTAACAGGCGGCGCACTCCGGGTATTCTATCACAGACAAACAAACAAACAAACATACAATAAATACTCATCTAATGCACTGGTAAAACTCGAATAAAATATCTAACCAGAATGTTCAACTTAAGAACTCCGGTTTGCAAAAAGAACCAAATCAAACAAAGCAACGAAAGTCAAACGGCGAAAGAAAACAACTTCGTTTTACTAATCTGGATCTAAGTCAAATTTTACAGAAGCAAAAACTTGTTTAAGTTGATTATTCAGAAAGAGGGTTTCGAGATGAAACTCCAGCCGCTTGAATCGCCTGATTCCGATAAACGAGCGAAAAGTTATACTAAAACGAAAATCCGATCAGGAATCGCGATCAGAAAAATCGCGGATTAAATCCGAGAAAAAGAAAAACGACGAACAGGCTGACGAACGAACGTTCGTTGACTAAACAGATCTGACGAGTACGTTTGTTAAAATGAACGAACTAGCAAACACTTGCTAATTAACCGAACCGAAAAAAAATAAAACCGATCTAACGAAAAACCGAAAAAAACCGAAGAAAAACCCGCTCGGTTTTTATAAAAAAAACCGGCGACATGCGAATCGAGGCGGCGGCGAACCTCGGCGGCGGCGCCGGTGAAGTCCGGCGATGCTCCGGCGGCGGCGGCGGAGTCCGGCGGCGGCGGCTGGCGGCTAGGGTTAGAATTTGGCGCGGGTGTGGGCCGGCGGCGGCTGCCAGCTGGCGGGGCGGGGCGGCTGGGCCTGGGGGGCTCGGGGCGGTGCTATTTAAAGGCGTTCCCGGGCGCAGTCCCGCTCGGGCACGGCCCGTATGTCGGTTGCGTTTTTTTTGTTTTTTTAATTAATTCCGCGCAGAAGAAAAAAATAAAAAGAAATACTAAACGGACTCCAAAAATCCCGAAATAAATTTTCCCCGGCTTCTAAAATCAAGCCGGACAAGATGAACATTTATTTGGGGCCTAATGCAATTTTGAAAAACGCACATTTTTCCTAAATTCAAATAAAAGGCGAAAAACTCCAAAATAAATCTTATTTGATTTTTTTATTAAATCTTCATTATTTCTTTATTTTGGGAAAGTCATTTTATTCCCTCTCTGAATTTTTGGTAGTAGAAATAATTGAAGATAAAATAAATAAAATCAATGATCCTATTTTCAAAATTTGAGAAAAACTCAAATAAGAAAATAACGAAATCCCCAACTCTCTCCGTGGGTCCTTGAGTTGCATAGAATTTCTAGGATCGAGCCAATGATGCAACAAAAATATGATATGCAATGATGATCTATGTATAACATTCCAAATTGAAAATTTGGGATGTTACAATTAGACTACTTGACCAAATAAAACTTAACCTTTTCCCAATTTTAGTTCTAGGCAGATTTTAGCAACTTAGCACAGGTCAAGAAATCTCAATACAATTCAAGCAAGCATGCAAAGAGTATATGGGCAGCGGAAAGTAACGCATGCCTATTGCAAGAAAGTAAATGGGAGGAGTTTGGAGGGAGAAAACGCAATGTTGACACAGAGATTTTTGGCGTGGTTCCGATAGGTGGTGCTATCGTACATCCACGTTGATGGAGACTTCAACCCACAAAGGGTAACGGTTGCACGAGTCCATGGAGGGCTCCACCCATGAAGGGTCCACGAAGAAGCAACCTTGTCTATCCCACCATGGCCATCGCCCATGAAGGACTTGCCTCACTAGGGTAGATGTTCACAAAGTAGGTGATCTCCTTGCCCTTACAAACTCCTTGGTTCAATTCCATAATCTTGACGGAGGCTCCCAAGTGACACCTAACCAATCTAGGAGACACCACTCTCCAAGATGAAGGATGGTGAAGGCATCGCTGAAATGTACTCTAGGCTTGCTCTCATTATAAATGAGATTGCCGACTTAGGAAGTGAAGAAATGACTGACAAATTCATCATCAAGAAGATCCTAAGAGCATTGGATGGAAAATATGATACCGTGTGCACATTGATCCAAATGATGCCCAATTACAAGAATCTCAAGCCAACGGAAGTCATTGGAAGAATTGTTGCTCATGAGATGTCACTCAAGGACAAGGAGGAGCTCCACAACAAGTCAAGTGGTGCTTACAAAGCCTCATGTGAAGCCCAAACATCATCAAGTGAGAAATAAAACTTCAATGAAGAATTGAGCCTAATGGTGAAGAACTTCAACAAGTTCTACAAAAGTAGGAGCAAAGAGAGAGGCTCCAAGTCAAGATCCTACAATGACAAAAGATCTTCTAGTCGAGAGCGAAATTGCTACAATTGTGGAAGACCCGGACACTACTCCAATGAGTGTACGGCTCCCTACAAAAGAAGAGAAGAATCACCTAAGAGGAAAAGTAGAAGAGAAGAATCACCACCAAGAGAGAGAAGGAGTAGAGATGATTGTTATGAACAAAGAACATCCCGGAGAAGCAAGGATTCGGAAAGGAAGGACAAGTCATCAAGGAGCTACACAAAACAAAGACATCAAGCTCATGTTGGTGACTGGGTATCCGGATCCGACTCTGACAATCACTCCGAGAGAAGCTATCACTCCGACTCCGAACATACTCAATATGAAGGTGTTGCCGGTCTAGCACTTGTGTCAACCAACTCCTACGACATATTTGATTCACCAAATGAGGGACTTGGAAGATGCTTCATGGCTAAAGGCCCAAAGGTAACACACCCCGAGTATGTTGATTTCAATAGTAATGAAGATGACTTGTTAGGTGATGATGATTTACTTGTTGACAACTCTAGTGATGAATACTATGATGAAACTTCAATTAATCATGCTAATCAAGATAAAACGAATGACAATGACAAGGAGAAGATTGAGCTTCTAACTAAAGAACTAAACGCTCTTAAGTTAGCTCATGAAACTATCTTAGGAGATCATCGAGAACTTTTAAGGACTCATGAGAAGTTACGCTTTGAGAAGCTCAACCTTGAGCAAGAGCATGAGTTCTTAAAGGCAATCAATGATGATCTTCGCAAGAAAAGTTCTTCTTACATTGCCAAGCGTTTACTCTTATCTACTTACATGCCTCAAGTCAAGTCTAGTAACAAGAAAAAGAAGGATTCTTCCTCTAGTAGTAACAATAATCATGTTAAATCTAATGTTGTTGCTTCTAGTAGTTCTCTTGATTCCACTAATGATTCTCTTAGCCAAGTTACACTTGAGCAAGAAAATAGCTTATTGAAGGGAATTATAGAGAAAGGTGTTTACAAGAGCCTTGCCGGGAGTAAGCAATTCGAGGAAATTGTACGCAAGCAAGGAAGGCACCGGAAGAACCAAGGTGTTGGTTTTGAACGAAAGTTCAATGCCAATGGAGTTGAGTGGGAAGAAGATCAATACCCCAAGACGGAGTTTATTCCTCAACAAGATAAGTATGATCCTACTTCATTCAAAGGGACACAAGCTCAAGATGATCTTCCACCACAAGACCACAAGCAAAAAGGCAAGCATTAGCTTCAAGAGGAGATTGATGCATTTGAAGAAGCTCCCAAGGCCTTGGTCAAGTGGGTTCCCAAGACTACATCAAGTTCTACTTCATCAAGTACGACTACAACCCCAAGGATTCCCATCAAGATGGTGTGGATCCCAAAGAAGAAGAACTAGAGAGTTCTTGAGGGTGACTCCGCCAACATACTTCACTCATATCATTTTGGCAAGGACAAGTGCAACCAAGTTCCACATCTTGCACTAGTTCATGGAGTCACAAACCCTCTTGTTGGTAAGACAAGGGACAAGGTAACCTAATGCTTTCATAGACATCATTTTGTGTGTGCATCACTCTATGTCTATGGATATCCTTGTTTGTTCCTTGTGGGACTAACCCGTGTAGGTATTGAAAGTGCAACTCACTCCAAAGGATTGGTCCAAATGATCTACATCAACATTGAGCATCCACATCTTCAACACCTACATGAAGTCATCATCGACAAAACCCAAGGTTAGTTCATCCCTCTAAGGGGGGATCTCACATCTAGGGGGAGCTTTACTCTAAGAATTGAGTTAAAGCAACTCTAATGGTGTGAACACATCAATGCATTATGTAAAAGTGGCAACCCCACTTGAGCTTAAACGATTGGTATGACCTATGATCAAATGTTCTCATTTGACTCCTAAGTCAATATACTCATATATAGATGACCTAGTCATTGCCAATTGCTTGATAGATGCTAGCATGGTTGTGCATGCTTTGCCACATATTTCATTTGTCATTTTATTGTGTGAGCATGTTGGTTGCATATTTCACTCATTTGAGGACATCCACTTGTTGTTTTGACTGTTTGGTTTCTTTTCTTTCGCCAAGTGGATGGACAAGAATGCCTAAGAACCTTCTCTAGCTATCTATGATTTTCCTGTCTCAAACTCTATTCTTGCTACATCACAAAGTTTGATCAAGATAGATTCGAACTACTCTGTGTGAGGAGCACTCGGAGTCCCCGATTCGTCATGGACTTAAACTTCCAAAACTTATTTGTGTGTTTCGGTCTGACCGATTCCTCCATTTCGGTCATACCGAGATCACTAAGTCGATCTAGGTTTTCAATCTTGGTGCAACCGATTTGAACATTTCGGTCACACCGAGTTGCAGTAACTGCTTGCAAAGCAGTAATGCATCGTGGTGCCACCGAGTTGTTCCACTCGGTCACACCGATAGGGTTGGGCTATATATATCCACGGGCAAAATTTTGGAAATTTCTCTGAACTGTTTCGCCCGCGCTCAGCCCGCTCTGCCTCCTGGATCTCCGGATCGTCCTCCTCGTCGCCAGCTGCCTCCCGCCGCTGGTCTCCGATGCCGTCAACGGGAATCATCTCCGCCGTTACCGCCATAGCAAGTCCATCACTGAACTAGGGTATGGACTTGATCCTTGTGCTAATCTCACTCCGATTCCTAGCATATTGTTTTCCATGTATCTTGCCATGATTGAGATCATCTTATCTAGTAAAAACACTCCGTAGATTAGGTTTGGATTGAAAATTTAGGGTTAGGTTTTCGCCGAAACCATCTCGGACCGACCGAGTTGTAGAAATCGGTTCCACCGATTTGGCCAAGGCCATTGCACATGTGATTCTCGGTCCGACCGAGAATTGCAAATCGGTGTGACCGAGTTCAGGACTTTGTGAAACCCTAGTAGTCTCGGTGCCACCGAACTGTGACTCGGTCTGACCGAGTTCACTAGTTTAGGTTCCTAAAGCTGCTTCGGTATCACCGAGTTTACAAATCGATAGATCCAAAATGCTTTCTGTGGAAAACTAAAACTAAGTTTTTAACTCATTCTCTTGCAAAAACCTCTGTATTTTGTGATGCTCATCCTATCTACCTCATCTATATCTATTCACAGGGTCTGCTATCAGTGTTTGCAACATGTCTGATCAAAGTGACAGTCAGACCAAGTCTGAGGAGCAGGTTCACATGAGTGAGGGCACTAGTCCCTCTAGCAGCTATGATGGTAGTAGAAGCACACCCAGCAACTTGCCTAAGGCAGCCACCAGGGCCAGAAAGAAGAAAACCTCAGAGTCTGAAGATGAAGACTATGTGGCTGTAGATGATGAGGCTCTTCCAGGAAGAAGGTGCTCAAGAAGGAATATGGCACAACTGCTTACACTAAGCCAGGAATGCAAAAGAAAGCACCTACTAGGAGAGTTCCCACTTCCAAACCTAGGAAGGTTGCCACTGGTGGAACCATGAAGTTCACCATTGAGTCTCATGATGATGCTGCTGGCCAAGAAAAGAAGAAGAAGAGAGTTAGAACCACTACTGCCAAGGTACTTGGCAAACCCTCTATGAGGAGAGACTCTGAAGATGAAGAAGAAGAGGCTGCTGCACCAACACCTAAAGCTCAGAAGCTTATGGGCGATGCCACCAGGTCAGGGGCTGCTTCATCAAAGCCCAAAGAAGCACCCAAGGCAGCTGCTCCAAAGCCTAAAATTGCACCCAAGAGGAATACTAGGAACATTCCTGCTGGAGAGAAGAACAAGGCCCCAGTGCAAGAAGTTGTTGAAGAAGAAGAAGATGATGGGGAACATGTCTTGAGAAAGTTGAAGCCCAAAATTCCAGATCACAATGATGCTCATCCTGTAGCTGAGGATATGAAGCTGAGAAAGGACGCATGACTCAGACAATGGAGGTTGACTGATCCCAATGCAGTCAGGAGGAAAACTGTTGTGGACTACATGTTCCATACAAAGGAACAACAGGATTCCTATGAGACAGTGCTGCTTGACAAGAAGCCAATTGTCTGTGACATGAGATGGGTGGACTGAAAATATATCAAGGAGAATGAAGAGCACTATCCTGGTGTGTATTACAGTTTCAGTACTTGTGGAGTGGCTGACTTTGTTGCGCAGAAGCTCACAAAGTGGAATGATGAGCTTATAATGCAGTTCTACTCCACATCACACTTCTATCCAAATGGAAGGATAGTATGGATGTCTGAAGGTACTAGGTACCATTCAACTATTGAAGAATGGGCTAATCTGATCAATGCACCTAAGGAGAAAGAGGATGACTTGGATGTCTATGCCAAGAAGAAGAAGGACCACAACTCTATGGCACATATGTACAAGGAGATCCCAGATGCTGCTGTTGAAACACACAAGTTTGGATCAGTACATTACCTTCTGTCAGGACTGCCAACCATCAACTGGATCCTCAGGCACACTCTTTTGCCTAAGTCAGGTGATCACAAGATGATCAGAGGCCATGCTATCAATCTGCTTCACATATTTGATGTGCCTCAAAAGTTCAAGGTCATGAGCCTCATAGTGGAAACCATCAAGAGGATAGCTGCAGACCAGAAGAGAAGTTGTGGGTATGCCCCACAGATCCAGGAGCTAATTAACTCCAAGATGGGCACTGGCACATACCTATTGGACAAGGATCACATGCCTATCTATCCAGGTTTTGAGGACAACACAGTGGTTATGGATGAAGATGAACCATATTCTATGTAAGCACAAGCAAAGAAGGAGAAGGCAAGGACTGAAAAGGCTGCCAAGATGCCAACCATTGATGAGGCATCTCAGTACTTCCTGAAGAGCAAGCAAGATCAGCTTGGCTACTTGATTGCCTCCACTCTAAGAATTGAGAAGGGATTGGCCACCCTGACTCAAAACCAGGAGAGCCTGGAGAGGATCATGGAGTAGAAGTTCTATGACTTGGATGTGAAGGTCACTGAGATACAGTCAGTTGTTGAGCAACTTCAAGATGACATGCAGGAGAGGAAGGGCAAGACAACCACTGATGCGTTTGCTAGAGTGCCCAGAGCTCAGAGATCAGCTGCAGTGCCTGTTTCAGACACAAGAGCAACTTCATCTGCACCAGTTACAGCTTCAGTGCCACCAGCTCCAGCACCTACTCCACCAGCTCCAACTTCATCAACTGATGCTTTCGTCCTTAGCGTTATCTCTACACCACCAGCTGAAGACCAAGCCTGAGAGTCGATTTAGTACTATGCATTTTCTATGAACTTTTTGGTAACTTGTTGCCAAAGGGGGAGAAAAATGTCTAGATCATAGGCTTCGAGAGAGAGCGTTGCTTTTTATTCTATATTGTTTTGGTGGTTGAACTTTGTTTGCTTGTTTGATATACTTTATGCTTGTGTGATACTTGGATGATCATGTGTTTGATCATATGCTACATTAATGCTTGTTGGATGACATTATCCTTTTATCTCTATATGATCATTCACTTTGCTTGGTGATGAGTGCATGTATTTTTCATTATTATCATTTTGAGTGCTCCACCAAGATGTATGTGACATGGGAGAGTAACTCATGATCCTAACTCATTGTGCATTTGCAGTCCAAAGCAAATCTCAAACTATGCACAAATTTAGGGGGAGCCCTCACATTTCACATACTTCTCAAAGCGACAATGTTTTTCAATCTTATTATCATTTGTTGAAGCTTTGATCTATATGTTGTCATCAATTACCAAAAAGGGGGAGATTGGAAGTGCAACTATCCCTAGGTGGTTTTGGTAATTCCTAACAACATATAGCTCATTGAGCTAACACTATTTCAAGATAAATATTTCAGGAAAAGCTCAATGAATGGCATGGCATGGATGAGAAAATTGGACCCCTCAAAATGCTAAGGATAAAAGGATTGGCTCAAGCTCAAAGCTCAAGACTCTACATTTTATATTTTAGTGATCCAAGATCACATTGAGTCTATAGGAAAAGCCAATACTATAAAGGAGGGATGAGGTGTTGCTTAATGAGGTTCTTGCTCAAAGTGCTTAGTGGTATGCTCCAAAACCCTCAACAAATTTCTCACATCCACACATATGACCTAAACCCAAAGTCAAACTCGTCCCCACCAATTCTTTCTATCCGACGCCACCGAGTTCAGATGTCATAGCCACTGCCACAAACCCTAGGCAAATCGGTCTCATCGATAGGGATCTCGGCCTCACCGAGATGGGATTGTAATCTCTCTGTTTCCCTTCGTAACGTTTCGGTACCACTGAGATGAGCGATCGGTCCCACCGAGATTGCAATGTAAACTCTTTGTTTCCTTTTCGTAACATTTCGGTCTCACCGAAATGAGTGAACCGATCCCACCGAGTTTACTTGACCAACTCTCTGGTTAGCTTATTACCAAAATCGGTCCCACCGAGTTTTTGTAATCGGTCTCACCGAGATTAAGTTATGCCCTAACCCTAACCATATCGGTCCTACCGAGTTGCATGTCGGTCCCACCGAAAATCCTAACGGTCACTAGATTTGCTGAATCGGCCCGACCGAGTTTCTCAATTCGGTCCCACCGAGATTGGCAAGTTGTGTGTAACGGTTAGTTTTTGTGTGGAGGCTATATATACCCCTCCACCTCCTCTTCATTCGTGGAGAGAGCCATCAGAATGAACCTACACTTCCAACTTACATTTTCTGAGAGAGAACCACATACTCATGTGTTGAGACCAAGATATTCCATTCCTACCATATGAATCTTGATCTCTAGCCTTCCCCAAGTTGCTTTCCACTCAAATCTTCTTTCCACCAAATCCAAATCCTGTGAGAGAGAGTTGAGTGTTGGGGAGACTATCATTTGAAGCACAAGAGCAAGGAGTTCATCATCAACACACCATTTGTTACTTCTTGGAGAGTGGTGTCTCCTAGATTGGCTAGGTGTCACTTGGGAGCCTCTGACAAGATTATGGAGTTGAACCAAGGAGTTTGTAAGGGCAAGGAGATCGCCTACTTCGTGAAGATCTACCGCTAGTGAGGCAAGTCCTTCGTGGGCGACGGCCATGGTGGGACAGACAAGGTTGCTTCTTCGTGGACCCTTCTTGGGTGGAGCCCTCCATGGACTCGCGCAGCCATTACCCTTCGTGGATTGAAGTCTCCATCAATGTGGATGTATAATAGCACCACCTAACGGAACCACGACAAAAACATCTGTGTCTCCAATTGCGTTTGAATTCTCCAAACCCTTCCCTTTAAATTCTTGCAAGTTGCATGCTTTACTTTCCGCTGCTCATATACTCTTTGCATGCTTGCTTGAATTGTGTTAAGATTGTTTGACTTGTGCTAAGTTAGCTAAAATCTACCAAGAACTAAAATTGGTAAAAGGATAAGTTTTTATTTGGTCAAGTAGTCTAATCACCCCCCCCTCTAGACATACTTCCGATCCTACAATCCCCAAGCTTAATTCTTGCTCGTCCTCGAGTAGGTAAATGATAAAAACAGAATTTTTGATGTGGAATGCTACCTGGCATATTTCTCAATGTAATTTTCTTTATTGTGGCATGAATGTTTGGATCCAAATAACTCAATATAAAAGTTCGTATTGACATAAGAGTAATAATACTTCAAGCATACTAACAAAGCAATCATGTCTTCTCAAAATATCATGGCCAAAGAAAGCTTATCCTTACAAAATCATATATTTAGGCTATGCTTCATTTTCGTCACACAAAATACTCCCATCATGCACAACCCCGGTTTCAGCCAAGCAATTGGTTCATACTTTTTAACGCGCTTCAGCTTTTTTCCACTCTCACGCAATACATGAGCGTGAGCCATGGATATAGCACTATGGGTGGAATAGAATATGATGATGGAGGTTGTGTGGAGAAGACAAAAAAGGATAAAGTCTCACATTGGCAAGGCTAATCAATGGGCTATTGAGATGCCCATCAATTGATGTCAACATGAGGAGTAGGGATTGCCATGCAACAGATGCACTAGAGCTATAAATGTATGAAAGCTCAACAAAAGAAACTAAGTGGGTGTGCATCCAACTTGCTTGCTCACGAATACCTAGGGCACTTTGAGGAAGCCCATCGTTGGAATATACATGCCAAGTTCTATAAAGAAAAATTCCCACTAGTATATGAAAGTGACAACATAGGAGACTCTCTATCATGAAGATCATGGTGCTACTTTGAAGCACAAGTGTGGAAAAAGATAGTAACATTGTCCCCCTTTTTTGGGCCTTCCTTTTTTTATTTGGCCTTTTTTGGCCTTTCTCTTTTTTTGGCCTTTCTTTTCAAGGGACAATTCTCTAATAATGGTGATCATCACACTTCTATTTACTTACAACTCATGGATTACAATTTGATACTAGAACAAAATATGACTCTATATGAATGCCTCTGGCGGTGTACCGGGATATGCACTGAATCAAGAGCGACTTGTATGAAAATTATGAAGGTGGCTTTGCCACAAATACGATGTCAGCTACATGATCATGCAAAAGCAATATGACAAAGATGGAACATGTCATAATAAATGGAACGGTGGAAAGTTGCATGGCAATATATCTCGGAATGGCTATGGAAATGCAATAATAGGTATGGTGGCTGTTTTGAGGAAGATATAAGGAGGTTTATGTGTGATAGGGTGTATCGTATCACGGGGTTTGGATGCACCAGCGAAGTTTGCACCAACTCTCAAGGTGAGACAGGGCAATGCACGGTACCATAGAGGCTAGCAATGATGGAAGGGTAAGAGTGCATATAATCCATGGTCTTACATTAGTCATAAAGAACTCATATATATACTTATTGCAAAACTTTATTAGCCCTCAAAGCAAAGTACTACTATGCATGGTCCTAGGGGAAGGGTTGGTAGGAGTTAACCATCGCGCGATCCCAACCTCCACTCATAAGGAAGGCAATCAAAAGAGCACCCCATGCTACAAATTTGTTACACAACTTTTACCATACGTGCATGCTACAGGACTTGCCAACTTTAACATAAGTATTTCTCAATTTCATAATTACCCAACTAGCATGACTCTAATCTTTACATCTCAAATTGATCATAGCATCCAATTCACTTTCTATGATAGTTTTTATTATACCCAACTTGGATGCCCATCATTATAGGACCAAATTTATAACCATAGAAAATACCATGCTGTTCTAAAAGAATATCAAAATAATATAAGTGAGGCATGAGAGATCAATAATTTCTACAAAATAAAACCACCGCCATGCTCTAAAAGATATAAGTGAAGCACTAGAGCAAAATTGCCTAGCTCAAAAGATATAAGTGAAGCACGTAGAGTATAATAAATCCCGAATCATGTGTGTATCTCCCAAAAGGTGTGTACAGCAAGGATGATTGTGGTAAACTAAAAATCAAAGACTCATATCATACAAGACGCTCCAAGCAAAACACATATCATGTGGTGAATAAAAATATAGCTCCAAGTGAAGTTACCGATAGACGAAGACGAGAGAGGGGATGCCTTCTGGTGCATCCCCAAGCTTGGACTTTTGGTTATCCTTGAATTATATTTGGGTGCCATGGTCATCCCCAAGCTTAGGCTCTTGGCACTCCTTATTCCATAGTCCATCAAATCTTTACCCAAAACTTGAAAACTTCACAACACAAAACTCAACAGGAAATCTCATAAGCTCCGTTAGTGCAAGAAAGAAAAACCACCACTTAAGGTACTGTAATGCACTCATTCGTTATCTATATTGGTGTTAAAAATACTGTATTCCAACTTCTCTATGGTTCATATCCCCCGATACTAGCCATAGATTCATCAAAATAAGCAAACAACACACGAAAAACAGAATCTGTCAAAAACAGAACAGTCTGTAGAAATCTGTAACTTTCGAATACTTATGGAACTCTAAACATCCTACACAAATAGGAAGTCCTGGGAAATTTGTCTATTGATCTACTGCAAAAAGAATAAACTAAAAAGCACGTTTCTGTGATTTATTAAAATTATTCTCGTGCACACAAAAGTTTCTGTTTTTTAGCAAGATCAAATTAACTATCACCGTAGGTTATCCTATAGGTTCTACTTGGCACAAACACTAATTAAAACATAAAACCACATCTAAACATAAGCTAGATGATTTATTTATTACTAAACAAAAGAAAAAATCAAGGAACAAAAATAAAATTGGGTTGCCTCCCAACAAGCGCTAACGTTTAACGCCCTAGCTAGGCATAAAAGCGAGAATAGATCTAAGTATTGCCATCTTTGGTATTTGGAAAGAAAAGAGAAAATTTCTTATCTATAGCATTTATCCTTCTATTTTGGGAAAGCACATTGCCATTAATGGACGAATAAAGATGAAGGATGTTACGGAAATTTGCATCTAAGCTAGCCTTCACCTCTTTGATAATTTTGTTTTGATAAAAGCATAAGAGGGTGGTGGATTCAACTTTATCATTCATAGGGTGCCCAAATATAGTTTTCATTTTTTTCATAGGTATCTATAGCATCCCCCTCAAGAAAACCTACTTCAAAAATAGAATCTAAAACTTTCTTAAACGAAGAGGGTAAGCCAACATAAAAGCTTCTTAGGTATATCTCAATTTGATATTGTGGCACATAGCTAGTTCGAATCCTTAATAGCCTATCCCAAGCATCTTTTAAAGTCTCATCAAGTAAATAACGAAAAATTCCGGAGTCATCTTCATCGCAATTATTGAAACTTTCATTGATAACCCCGGTAGGTCTTTCCATAGCATCATTATTTATGAGTTTAGAGAGGACAGAGGGACTATCCAAAGTACTAAAACCCTAGAGAGAACCCTTAGCTCTTTTTGATTCAGCCATGGTAAAGGGAAGGCAAACTGTAAAAAGAGGCGAACGGAAAAGAGAGGGCAAATAAAACGGCAAGGGTGAAGTGGGGGAGAGGAAAACGAGAGGCAAATGGAAAATAATGTAATGCGAGGTAGATGAGTTTGTGATGAGTACTTGGTATGTCTTGACTTGAGCGAAGACCTCCCCGGCAACGGCGCCAGAAATCCTTCTTGCTACCTCTTGAGCACTGCGTTGGTTTTCCCTTGAAGAGGAAAGGGTGATGCAGCAAAGTAGCGTAAGTATTTCCCTCAGTTTTGAGAACCAAGGTATCAATCCAGTAGGAGGCTTCACGCAAGTCCCTCGTACCTACACAAACAAACAAGAACCTCGCAACCAACGCGATAAAGGGGTTCTCAATGCCTTTACGGTCACTTACGAAGGTGAGATCTGATAGAGATAATAAGATAAGATAAATATTTTTGGTATTTTTATGATATAGATTGGAAAGCAAAGATTGCAAAATAAAGTAGATTGGGAACTTATATGATAGAAAATAGACCCGGGGGCCATAAGTTTCACTAGTGGCTTCTCTCAAGATAGCATAAGTATTATGGTTGGTGAACAAATTACTGTCGAGCAATTGATAGAAAAGTGCATAGTTATGAGAATATCTAGGCATGATCATGTATATAGGCATCACGTCCGCGACAAGTAGTCCGACTCCTGCCTGCATCTACTACTATTACTCCACACATCGACCGCTATCCAGCATGCATGTAGAGTATTAAGTTCATAAGAACAGAGTAACGCATTAGGCAAGATGACATGATGTAGAGGGATAAACTCAAGAAATATGATATAAACCCCATCTTTTTATCCTCGATGGCAACAATACAATATGTGCCTTGCTACCCCTGCTGTCACTGGGAAAGGACAACGCAAGATTGAACCCAAAGCTAAGCACTTCTCCCATCGCAAGAAAGATCAATCTAGTAGGCCAAACCAAACTGATAATTCGAAAAGACTTGCAAATATAACCAATCTACATAAAATAATTCAAAGGAGATTCAAATATTTCTCATAGATAAACTTGATCATAAACCCACAATTCATCGGATCTCGACATACACACCGCAAAAAGAGTTACATCGAATAGATCTCCAAGAAGATCAAGGAGAACTTTGTATTGAGATTCAAAGAGAGAGAAGAAGCCATCTAGCTAATAACTATGGACTCGAAGGTTTGTGGTAAACTACGCACAACTCATCGGAGAGGCCTTAGTGATGATGTAGAGGCCCTCCATGATCGATTCCCCCTCCGGCAGAGCGCCGGAAAAGGCCCCAAGATGGGATCTCATGGGTACAGAAGGTTGCGGCGGTGGAAATAGGGTTTCGTGGTGCTCCCTAATGTTTTTAGGGTACGTAGGTATATATAGGAGGAAGAAGTAGGTCGGTGGAGCCACGAGGGGCCCACGAGGGTGGGGGGCGCGCCCTGCACCCTTGTGGCCACCTCGGCTGCTTCTTGACGTCCACTCCAAGTCTCCTGGATTGCGTTTGTTACAAAAAGATCATTGCCGAAGGTTTCATTCCGTTTGGACTCCGTTTGATATTCCTTTTCTTTGAAACACTGAAATAGGCAAAAAAAATCAGCGATTTGGGCTGGGCCTCCGGTTAGTAGGTTAGTCCCAAAAATGATATAAAAGTGTATAGTAAAGCTCATAAACATCCAAAACGGGTAATATAATAGCATGGAACAATAAAAAATTATAGATACGTTGGAGACGTATCACTTTGCCCTTCCTCTCCTCTTCTTCTTCCTTGAGCTCTTCAACTGTTGTCTGTGTTTCAGTCACTTTAAAGTCCTGATCATAGAATTTTGTCTCAATGATCCTCTCCAAGCTCTCTTGGTTCTGAGTGAGCGTGGCCAGTCCTTTCTCTATCCTCCAGGTTGCTTGAATCAGATATCCAAGCTGGTCATGCTTTGACTTGAGAAATACTTCTGAAGCTTCTGCAGCAGTGGGCATCTTTGCTGCTTTCTCTGCTTTGGCTTTCTTCTTCTCATGAGCTTCAATTGAAGTGGGATCTTTAGGATCCATGACAACTCTGTTGTCCTCAAAGTCAGGCAACAAAGGAAGATGTTCTTTGTCCAACAGATACACTCCCTTTTTCATCTTGGAATTTATCAACATCTGAATGTGTGGTGCATACCCACATGATCTTTTCTGGTCAGCTGTTTTCCTCTTGATTGTCTCAACAATCAAGCTCATAACCTTGAACTTTTGTGGCACAACATCAAATAGCTATAACAAGTTGATGGAATGGCATTTGATCATCCTGTGATCTCCAGATTTGGGCAATAGAGTGTGCCTCAATATGGTGTTTATGGTGGCCAAATCAGACAACAAGTAGTAGACTCACCCAAACTTGTGTGTTTGGGTGACGCCTTTTCCCCAGCAAGAGCCTCTCTGACGCTGCTCCGGCGGGCGGCTCGGGAGAGGAAAAATCCAGCCACCGCCGAAAGCCCACCCACGACACCTACTCTCCTCACTGCTGCCGATGTGCATAGCCGGGCAAAGCTCGTGTAGCATCGGCGGCAGCAGGGCTGTTGGTCCCTTCCGCGCAGGCTCGAGCGGCGCGGGCGGCTCGATCTGGCAGGAACTGGAGCTCGGCACAGCGAGGTGCACGGAGGAGTGCGAGTGGGGCGAGCTCGCAAGGTTCCGATGCCATGGCGGGCGCGGGGCTGCATGGATCTGGCGCTGCCGCTGGTGGACATGGCGGAGAGGAGCTGTGGTGCTACACGGGCCCTTGAACGGGTGGGCGGGCACAAGGAGACGACGCGGGGCTGCGGTGATCTGGCGCAGTCGCCGGTGCTTGAGTCGGAGGGGAGGTGCAGTGCTACTAGGTCCTTGAGTGGCCGGGCGGGTGCGGGTGGCTCGCTGCCGTGGCGAGCACCCTTGGTGGTGGTGTGGCGGGCACTTGCAGATCCGGCTAGCTGGTGGCCAGGGATGCAGCGAACGGCTGCGAATCTGGCGATCATGTTGGGGCTGGCGGTGGTGAGGCGAGGCGCGAGGTTGCGGACGGCCGACCAGATCTGGCCCCATCCAGGCTGGAGGCTAGGTGCGGGGTTGTAGTGCGTAGTGGAGGAGGTCCGATGCTGCACAGCGGGCGAGTGCGGGCGGTGCTGGAGCAGAGAGGCTCCGGCCGTGGTTGGATGCAGGGTGCAGGACCCGCTATGGTCTCTACAGGCCCGCCGTCGGGAGGCTTGGTGGTGGCTGCACAGTGGTGGCGTGCTTGCTATGTGGGGGGTGCGCAGTTCAGTGGAGGCACAAGGTCGACCTCGACCTGCTGCATGGGAGTGGCTGCCCCGGGTGAAAGCCTGGCCGGTGCTGGCTGGCTGGCAACGACGGTGCCTATGGGCGTCGCTATCCTTCTTGAAGGCGTCGTCGGGAATCACACAGCCAGATCTCCCGGATCAAGTCCTTCGGATGAAAATCCAGATCCTGCTGCGGGATCGGGCAGTGGCGTCGTCTTCAACGTCGTTTCCCTTTTTAGGGCACCATCTTGAATACTTTGATCCCTTTGGTGCTTCCTACAACTGGATGCGCATGATGGTTTCTGTGGCAACGATGACGGCAGTGAGCAATGTCGGAGGCGTGGCCTTGGTCGTGGTAGTCGGCTCTTCTTCTCCAGTGTGTCTGTGGGTGTGCCTCAACTGCCTGTTCCTGTGAACTCCAAGCCACGGTGGGGGGCCGGTGGTATATGATGACGCATGACAGATGGCTCGTTCGGTGATCTCCGTGATGCCACCCCAGCCTAGCTTCCTTAGTAGTTCGCCGTCGGAGTCGGAGCTGCGCTGCCTAGTATGGATTGTATGGAGTGATGTGTTGCATCTATTAGGGTTGTAGTTATTTCTTTCCTTTTCTTTTTCTTTGATCTTCGGATCTGGTCCTAGGACCTTCGTCACCTTGTTGTTTTCCGCTGCTTCCTGCTATTAGCAATAAAATGCCAGCGATGCTGGATCTTTCAAAAAAACATATGTGTTCCCAATGCCTTATCTGGAATTTCCTTATACATATTGGCCATGGAGTTATGATCCTTCTTCTTCTCAGCACAGACATCAATGGCATTCTCTTCTTCTTCAGGTGCATTTATGAGCTTGGCCCACTCATCAACTGTAGATTGGTGCCTCTGACCTTCAGTCATCCACACTATCCTTCCATCAGGATTAAAATGAGTTGTTGAGTAGAATTTCATAATGAGCTCATCCACTTTGTCAACTCTTGACAAACAAAGTCATCAACACCATTGTACTTGAAGCTGTCATGCACTCCTGGGAAATGATCTGCATTTGCATCTATGTATTTCCAATCGATCCATCTCATGTCACTTACAATGGGCTTCTTGTCCAGCAAAACTATCTCATAAAAATCTTGTTCCTCTTTGGTGTGGAACCTGTAGTCCACTACAGTCCTCCTCCTCACAACATATGGATCTGCTTGTCTCCATCTCCTGAGACCTGCATCCTTTCTCTCCTTCATGTTTTCAGCTACTGGGTGACTGTCATTATGGTCTTGAATCTTAGGTTTGAGCTTTCTAAGCACTAGGGCTTCAGCATCTTCTGCAGCTTTAGGCACTTGGTCCTTGTTCTTCTCTATTGCAGGTATGTTCCTGGTGCTTCTCTTTGGAGCTGTCTTGGTGGCTTGAGCTGGAGCTACCCCAGACTTGATGGCATCCCCCCATCAGCTTTTGAGACTTGGCAGGAGGTGCTTGTGCAGCAACCTCTTCTTCCTCTTCCTCCTCACTAGCAGAGTCTCTCCTCATAGATGGATTTCCAAGCACTCTAGCAGTGGTTTTCCTGACTCTCTTCTTGCCTTCTTCACCTGATATTTGCTCAAGTGTGAATGTCATGGTCTTTTGAGTTGCTCCCCTGGCCTTAGACATAGTAACTTTCTTGGCAGGGGCCTTCACATTCTTTCCTGGCTTGGTGGAATCAGCATCACCATATTCTTTCTTTCGCACTTTCTTCTTTGATCTGACTTCCTCAATCTCAAAGTCTTCATTTTCAGAGTCTGATGTTTTCTTCTTTCTCTGCCTAGTCTGAGCCTTAGGCTGGTTGCTTGTAGTGATCCTGCTACCTTCATCATAGATTCTAGAGGAACTAGTGCCCTCACTCAAGTCCATCTGCTCCTCTGACTTGTTTTTACTGTCACTTTGATCAGACATTCTGCACAGCAAACTGAGAACTGACCCTGTGAATAGTTGTAGATGAGATAGAGATGAGCATCACAAAGTGCAGAGTTTTTGCAAAAAGAATGAGTCAAAAACTTAGTTTAAGTTTTCTACAGGAAGCATTTCGAAGCTACCGATTTGTAAAACTCAGTGACACCGAAGCAACTTTGGAGTCTAAACATGTGGAATCGGTCAGACCGAAACCCAGTTCGGTGACTCCGAGTTTGCTAGGGTTTCACAAATTCGTGGTATTGGTTACACCAATTTGCAACTTTTGGTCAGACCAAAAATCACTTGTGCATTGGCTTAAGCCAAATTGGTGTGACCGATTCCTACAATTCGGCTGGTCCAAGATGAGTCCGGCAGAAACCTAACCCTAAATTTTCAACTCAAATCTAATCTAGAGGATGATTTTTGTGGATAGATCAATCTCATACTTGGAAAGAAACTTGGCATTGCCCTTGTGCTAGGAATCAGAGTTGAAAGAAAGAACTAGGAGTTGAGCTCATACCCTAGCTTGGCGATGAGCTTGCTATGGCGGCAACGGAGGGGAGGATTTCCATTGACGGTGGCGGAGACCAATGGCAGGAGGTCGCTGGCGACGAGAAGACGATCTGGAGACCCAGGCGGCAGAGCAGGACACGCGCGGGCGAAGAGGTTTTGGAGAAATTTCCAAACTCTGACCCGACGGTATATATATCCTAGCACTGTTGGTGTGACCGAGTGGAACAACTTGGTGGCACCGAGATGTAGAATCGCAAGAGGTTACTACACCTCGTTGAGACCAAAAATTTCTAATCGGTTGCACCGAGATTGAAAACTTGATCAACCTAGTGAACTCAGTGTGACTGAAATGGAGGGATCGGTCAGACCGAAATACACAGAGAGGTTTTGGAAGTTTTAAGTCTAGGACAAAACGGGACTCCGAGTGCTCCTCACACAAACAGTTTGAATTTGACTTAGATCAAACTTTGTGATGTAGCATGAATAGAGTTTGAGAAGAGAAAAGCATAGATAGCTAGAGGGAGTTCTTAGGCATTCTTGTCCATCCATTTGGCAAAAACAAGAAAATCCAAACAATCAAAGAAACAAATGGATGTCCTCGAATGAGAAAAACATGCAATCAACATGCTCAGACAATAAAATAGCAAATGAAATATGTGGCAAAGCATTCACAATAACTCTAGCATCTCTCAAGCAATTGGCGATGACTAGGTCATCTATATATTGACTTAGGAGTCCGATGAGAACATTTGATCATAGGTCATACTCATCGTTTAAGCACAAGTGGGGTTACCACTTTTACATAAAGCATTGTTGTGTTCACACCATTAGAGTTGCTTTAGCTCAATTCTTAGAGTAAAGTTCCCCCTAGATGTGATATCCCCCCTAAGAGGGATGAACTAACCTTGGGTTTTGTCGATGATGACTTCGCGTAGATATCGAAGATGTGGATGCTCATTGTTGATGTAGATCATTTGAAGCAATCCATTGGAGTGAGTTGCACTTTCAATACCTACATGGGTTAGTCCCACAAGGAACAAACAAGGGTATCCATAGACATAGAGTGAAGCACACACATGATGATTTCCATGATAGCATTAGGTTACCTTGTCCCTTGTCTTACCAACAAGAGGGTTTGTGACTCCTTGAACTAGTGTAAGATGTGGAAGTTATTTGTACTTGTCCTAGCCAAAATGAATATGAGTGAAGTATGTTGGCAGAGTCACCCTCAAGAACTCTCTAGTTCTTCTTCTTCAGGATACACATCATCTTGATGGGAATCCTTGGGGTTGTAGATGTACTTGATGAAGTAGAACTTGATGTAGTGTTGGGAACCCACTTGACCAAGGCCTTCGGAGCATCTTCAAATGCATCAATCTCCTCTTGAAGCTTGTCCTTTCCTTTTAGCTTGTGGTCTTATGGTGGAAGATCATCTTGAGCTTGTGTCCCCTTGAAGGAAGTAGGGTCATACTTCTCTTGTTGAGGAACAAACTTCATCTTGGGGTATTGATCTTCTTCCCACTCAACTCCATTGGCATTGAACTTTCGTTAAACCAACACCTTGATTCTTCCGCTGCCTTCCTTGCTTGCGTATAATTTCCTCAAATTGCTTACTTCCGGCAAGGCTTTTGTAAACACCTTTCTCTATAATTCCCTTCGATAAGCTATTTTCTTGCTCAAGTGTAACTTGGCTAAGAGAGTCATTAGTGGAATCAAGAGAACTACTAGAAGCAACAATATTGGATTTAGCATGATTATTGTTACTACTAGAAGAAGAATCTTTCTTGTTCTTGTTGCTAGATTTTACTTGTGGCATGTAAGTAGACAAGAGTAAACGCTTGGCAATGTAAGAAGAACTTTTCTTCCGAAGATCATCATTGATGGACTTTAAGAACCCATGCTCTTTCTCAAGATTGAGCTTTTCGAAGCGTAACTTCTCATGAGTTTTTAAAAGTTCTCAATGATCTTCTAAACTAGTTTCATGAGCTAACTTAAGAGTGTTTAGTTCTTTAGTTAGACTCTCAATTTCCTTCTTCTCATCGTCATTCTTTTTATCTTGATTAACATGACTAATTGACGTTTCATCATAGTATTCATCACTAGAGTTGTCAACAAGTAAAACATCATCACCTAGCAAATCATCTTCATCACTATTGAAATTAACATACTCGGGGTGTGATACCTTGGGGACTTTAGCCATGAAGCATCGTCCAATTCCTTCATTTGGTGAGTCAAATATATCATAGGAGTTGGTTGACACTAGTAGACGAGCAACACCTTCATCTTGAGTATATTCGGAGCCGGAGTGATAACTTCTCTCGGACTGGTGGTCGGAGTCAGAACCGGATACCCATTCACCAACATGAGCTTGATGTCTTCGTTTTGTGTAGATCCTTGATGACTTGTCCTTCCTTTCTGAATCCTTGCTTCTTCGAGAGGTTCTTCGTTCATAGCGATCATCTCTACTCCTTCTCTCTCTTTGAGGTGATTATTCCCTTTTGCTTCTCCTTTTAGGTGAGTCTTCTCTTCTTTTGTAGGGAGTCGTACACTCATTGGAGTAGTGTCCGGGTCTTCCACAATTGTAGCAATTTCGCTCACGACTAGAAGATCTTTTGTCATTGTAGGACCTTGATTTGGAACTTATTTCCTTGCTTCTACTCTTGTAGAATTTGTTGAAGTTCTTCACCATTAAGCTCAATTCTTCATTGAAGGCTTGTTTCTCATTTGATGGTGTAGGAGCATCACATGAGGCTTTGTAAGCACCACTAGATTGGTTGTGAAGCTCCTCTTTGTCCTTGAGTGACATCTCATGAGCAACAATTCTTCCAATGACTTCGATAGGCTTGAGATCTTTGTAATTTGGCATCATTTGGATCAAAGTGCACACGGTATCATATTTTCCATCCAAGTCTCTCAAGATCTTCTTGATGATGAATTTGTCGGTCATCTCTTCACTTCCTAAGCCGGGAATCTCATTTGTGATGAGAGCAAGCCTAGAGTACATTTCAGCGACACCTTCACCATCCTTCATTTTGAACTTGTCAAGTTGACTTTGAAGCACATCCAACTTGGATTCCTTGACGGAGTCGGTACCTTCGTGCATGTCAATCAAAGTATCCCAACTTTCCTTCGCATTCTCAAGATGGCTGAATTTGATGAATTATCTGGGGCACAATCCGTTGAAGAGGATATCGCAAGCTTAAGCATTGTATCGCAACATCTTCAATTCTTCCGCGGTAGCTTCACGGTTTGGTTCTCTACCATCAAAGAATTCACCTTGCAAACCAATACACACAATAGCCCAAACAGTGGGGTTATGTCCAAGAATATGCATTTTCATCTTATGTTTCCAACTAGCAAAATTAGTACCATCAAAGTAAGGACCTCGATAGTGGTAATTTCCCTCGCTAGACGCCATACTCTCCTAGGTTGTGAAACCAAGGCTGTGATCACCAAAGCTATGGAAATCAAGGCAAATGGAGACCAAAGCTCTGATACCACTTGTAGGATCGAAAGTATGTCTAGAGGGGGGTGATTAGACAACTTGACCAAATAAAACTTAACCTTTTCCCAATTTTAGTTCTTGGCAAATTTTAGCAACTTAGCACAAGTCAAGCAATGTTAATACAATTCAAGCAAGCATGCAAAGAGTATATGGGCAACAGAAAGTAAAGCATGCATCTTGCAAACAAGTAAATGGGAGGAGTTTGGAGGGAGCAAATGCAATGTTGACACGGAGATTCTAGGCGTGGTTCCGATAGGTGGTGCTATCGTACATCCATGTTGATGGGGACTTCAACCCATGAAGAGTAACGATTTCGCGAGTCCACAGAGGGCTCCACCCACGAAGGGTCCATGAAGAAGCAACCTTGTCTATCCCACCATGGCCATCGCCCATGAAGGACTTGCCTCACTAGGGTAGATCTTCACGGAGTAGGCAATCTCCTTGCCCTTACAAACTCCTTGGTTCAACTCCACAATCTTGACGGAGGCTCCCATGTGACACCTAACCAATCTAGGAGACACCACTCTCCAAAACGTAATAGATGGTGTGTTGATGATGAATTCCTTGCTCTTGTGCTTCAAATGATAGTCTCCCCAACACTCAACTCTCTCTCATATATTTGGCTAGGGTGGAAAGATGATTTGTGTGGAAAGCAACTTGGGGAAGGCTAGAGATCAAGATTCTTGTGGTAGGTGATACGTCTCCAGCGTATCTATAATTTATGAAGCATTCATGCTATATTATTATCTGTTTTGGATGTTTATGGGCTATATTAAGCACTTTTATATTATTTTTGGGACTAACCTATTAACCGGAGGCCTAGTGCATATTGCTGATTTCTTGCCTATTTCAGTGTTTCAAAGAAAAGGAATATCAAATGGAGTCCAAACGGAATAAAACCTTCGGGAGAGTTATTTTTTGAACGGAAGCAATCCAGGGGACTTGGAGTGCACGTAAGGGAAGAAACGGGGAATCCACGAGGCAGGGAGGCGCGCCCTACCCCCATGGGTGCGCCCCCCACCCTCGTGGGCCCCTCGTGGCTCCCCTGACCGACTTCTTTTGCCTATATATTTCCATATACCCTTAAAACATCAGGGAACACAATAGATCAGGAGTTCCGCCACTGCAAGCCTCTGTAGCCACCAAAAACCAATCGGGACCCTGTCCCCGCACCCTGCCGAAGGGGGGATCCCTCACCAGTGGCCATCTTCATCATCCTGGCGCTCTCCATGACGAGGAGGGTGCAGTTCACCCTCGGGGCTGAGGGTATGTACCAGTAGCTATGTGTTTGATCTCTCTCTCTCTCTCTCTCTCGTGTTCTTGAGGTGATTAGATCTTGAGTTATCGCGAGCTTTGCTATTATAGTTGGATCTTATGATGTTTCTCCCCCTCTACTCTCTTGTAATGGTTGAGTTTTCCCTTTGAAGTTATCTTATCAGATTGATTCTTTAAGGATTTCAGAACACCTGATGTATGTCTTGCCGTGCTTATCTGTGGTGACAATAGGATATTCACGTGATCTACTTGATGTATGTTTTGGTGACGAACTTGCGGGTTCAATGAACTTATGCATAGGGGTTGGCACATGTTTCGTCCTGACTCTCCGGTAGAAACTTTGGGGCACTCCTTGAAGTACTTTGTGTTGGTTGAATAGATGAATCTGAGATTGTGTGATGCATATCGTATAATCATACCCACGGATACTTAAGGTGACATTGGGGTATCTAGGTGACATTAGGGTTTTGGTTGATTTGTGTCTTAAGGTGTTATTATAGTACGAACTCTAGGATAGATCGAATGGAAAGAATAGCTTCATGTTATTTTACTACGGACTCTTGAATAGATCGATCAGAAAGAATAACTTTGAGGTGGTTTCGTACCCTACCATAATCTCTTCATTTGCTCTCCGCTATTAGTGACTTTGGAGTGACTCTTTGTTGCATGTTGAGGGATAGTTATATGATCCAATTATGTTATTATTGTTGAGAGAACTTGCACTAGTGAAAGTATGAACCCTAGGCCTTGTTTCCTAGCATTCCAATACCGTTTACGCTCACTTTTATCATTAGTTACCTTGCTATTTTTATAATTTCAGATTACAAAAACCTATATCTATCATCCATATTGCACTTGTATCACCATCTCTTCGCCAAACTAGTGCACCTATACAATTTACCATTGTATTAGGTGTATTGGGGACACAAGAGACTCTTTGTTATTTGGTTACAGGGTTGTTTGAGAGAGACGATCTTCATCCTACGCCTCCCACAAATTGATAAACCTTAGGTCATCCACTTGAGGGAAATTTGCTACTGTCCTACAAACCTCTGCACTTGGAGGCCCAACAACATCTACAAGGAGAAGGTTGCGTAGTAGACATCAGTAGGATTGGAATATCTTGGTCTCAACACATGAGTAGGTGGTTCTCTCTCAGAAAATGAGTAGTGGAAGTGTAGGTATGTTCTGATGGGTCTCCTCACGAATGAAGAATGGGTGGAGCGGTATATATAGCCTCCACACAAATTCTAACCATTACACACAGATTCCCAAACTCGGTGGGACCGAATCATAAAACTCGGTTAGACCAATTCAGGTTAAAATATGAACGTTAGAGTTTTTGGTGGGACCGACTTAGTTATCTCAGTGAGACCGATGTGCTAGGGTTAGGGCATAACGTAATCTCGGTGTGACCAATCGCATAAGCTCGGTGGGACCGATTTTAGCAATAGGCACATAGAGGGTTGGTCAATCAAACTCAGTGGGGCCGATTCGCTCACTTCGGTGGAACTGAAGTGTTACGAAAAGGAAGTTTGCAATGCAGACTTGGTGGGACCAATTTCCTCATATCGGTGAGACGAAATGTTATAAAATGGAAACATGGAGTTTGCAATCCCATCTCGGTGAGACCGAGATCCCTATCGGTGAGACTGAAGTAAGTAGGGTTTGTGGCAGTGGCTATGTCAAATGAAACTCGGTGGCGACAGATAGATCAAATCTATGGGCCGAATTTGACTTTTAGGTTTAGGACATATGTGGATGTGAGAAAGTGGTTGAGGGTTTTGGAGCATATCACTAAGCATTTTGAGCAAGTAAGCCCTTAAGCAACACCTCATCCCCTTTTAATAGTATAGGCTTTCCTATAGACTCAATGTGATCTTGGATCACTAAAATGGAAAATGTAGAGTCTTGAGCTTGTTGCCAATATATGTCCTTTGCATTTTGAGGGGTCCACATCTCTAGTCCATGCCATGCCAATCATTGAACTTTCTGAAATGATCATCTTTAAAGAGCATTAGTTCAATGAACTATATGTTGTTAAGAATGTTGGGGAACGTAGTAATTTCAAAAAAAATCCTACGCACACGCAAGATCATGGTGATGCATAGCAACAAGAGGGGAGAGTGTTGTCCACGTACCCTCATAGACTGAAAGCGGAAGCTTTAGCACAACGCGGTCGATGTAGTCGTATGTCTTCATGATCCGACCGATCCAAGTACCGAACGTACGGCACCTCCGAGTTCAGCACACGTTCATCTCGATGACGTCCCATGAACTCCGATCTAGCAGAGCTTTGCGGGAGAGTTCCGTCAGCATGACGCTGTGATGACAGTGTTTATGATGCTACCGACGCAGGGCTTCACCTAAGCACCGCTTTGATATTACCGAGGTAGAATATGGTGGAGGGGGCACCACACACGTCTGGGAGAGATCAACTGATCAACTTGTCTGTCTTTGGGGTGCCCACCTGCCCACATATATAAATGAGCAAGGGGGGAGGCCGGCCAGCTTTGGGGCACACCAATGAGGGGGAGGAGTCCTCTTCCTAGTAGGAGTAGGACTCCCCCTTTTCGTAGTCCAACTAGGAGGAGGAAGGGGGAAGGAAGGAGAGGGAAAGGAGAAGGAAAGGGGGGGCACGCCCCCTCCCTAGTCCAATTCGGACCCCCTATAGGGAGAGGATGCAGCTGCCCCTTGTGGGCTGCCTCCCCTCTTCCCTATGGCCCACGTAGGCCCAATAGTCCCCCCGGGGATTCTGATAACCCCCCGGCACTCTGATAATTATCCGGTGACCCCCGGAACTCATCCGACGTTCGAATATAGTCATCCAATATATCAATCTTTATGTCTCAACCATCTCGAGACTCCTCGTCATGTCCCCGATCTCATCCGGGACTCCGAACTACCTTAGGTACATCAAAACACATAACTCATACTATAAATCATCGCCGAACATTAAATGTGCGGACCCTACGGGTTCGAGAACTATGTAGACATGACCGAGACACATCTCCTGTCAATAACCAATAGCGGAACCTAGATGCTCATATTGGTTACCATATATTCTACGAAGATCTTTATCAGTCAAACCGCATAACAACATACGTTGTTCCCTTTGTCATAGGTATGTTACTTGCCCGAGATTCGATCGTCGGTATCTCAATACCTAGTTCAATATCGTTACTGGCAAGTCCCTTTACTTGTTATGTAATGCATCATCCCACAACTAACTCATTAGTCACATTGCTTGCAAGGCTTATATTGATGTGCATTACCAAGAGGGCCCAGAGATACCTCTCCGACAATCGTAGTGACAAATCCTAATCTCGAAATACGCCAACTGAACAAGTACCTTCGGAGACACCTGTAGAGCACCTTTATAATCACTCAATTATGTTGTGACGTTTGGTAGCACACAAAGTGTTCCTCCGGTACACGGGAATTGCATAATCTCATAGTCATAGGAACATGTATAAGTCATGAAGAAAGCAATAGCAACATACTAAACGATCAAGTGCTAAGCTAACAGAATGGGTCAAGTCAATCACATCATTCTCTAATGATGTGATCCTGTTAATCAAATGACAACTCATGTCTATGGCTAGGAAACTAAACCATCTTTGATTTAACGAGCTAGTCAAGTAGAGGCATACTAGTGACACTATGTTTGTCTATGTATTCACACATGTATTATGTTTCTAGTTAATGCAATTATAGCATGAATAATAAACATTTATCATGAAATAAGGAAATAAATAATAACTTTATTATTGCCTCTAGGGAATATTTCCTTCGGTCTCCCACTTGCACTAGAATCAATAATCTAGTTCACATCGCCATGTGATTTAACACCAATATTCACATCTGTATGTGATTAATACCCATAGTTCACATCGTCATGTGATCAACACCCAAAGGGTTTACTTGAGTCAATAATCTAGTTCACATCGCTATGTGATTAACACCCAAAGAGTACTAAGGTATGATCATGTTTTGCTCGTGAGAGAAGTTTAGTCAACGGGTCTGTCACATTCAGAGTCGTATGTATTTTGCAAATATTCTATGTCTATAATGCTCTGCACGGAGCTACTCTAGCTAATTGCTCCCACTTTCAATATGTATCCGGATTGAGACTAAGAGTCATCAGGATCGGTGTAAAAGCTTGCACCGATGTAACTCTTTACGACGGGCTCTTTTATCACCTCCATAATCGAGAAATATTTCCTTAGTCCTCACTAAGGATATTCTTGACCACTGTCCAGTGATCTACTCTTAGATCAAAATTGTACTCCCTTGCCAAACTCAGAGCAAAGTATACAATAGGTCTGGTACACAGCATAGCATACTTTATAGAACCTATGTCTGAGGCATAGGGAATGCCTTTTCATTCTCTTTCTATTTTCTTCCATAGTCGGGTTTTGAGTCTTACTCAACTTCACACCTTGCAACACAGTCAAGAACTCCTTCTTTGACTGTTCCATTTTGAATTACTTCAAAAATCTTATCAAGGTATGTACTCATTGAAAAAAATCTTATCAAGCGTCTTGATCTATCTCTATAGATCTTGATGCTCAATGTGCAAGTAGCTTCAACGAGGTCTTTTATTGAAAAACTTTTATTCAAGTATCCTTTTATGCTATCTAGAAATTCTATATTATTTCCAATCAACAATATGTCGTCCACATATAATATCAGAAATGCTAAAGAGCTCCCACTCACTTTCTTGTAAATACAGGCTTCTCCAAAAGTCTGTATAAAACCATATGCTTGATCACACTATCAAAGCGTTTATTCCAACTCCGAGAGGCTTGCACTAGTCCATAAATGGATCGCTGGAGCTTGCACACTTTGTCAGAACCTTTAGGGTTGACAAAACCTTCTGGTTGCATCATATACAACTCTTCTTTAATAAATCCATTAAGAAATGCAGTTTTGACATCCATTTGCCAGATTTCATAAAATGTGGTAATTGCTAACATGATTCGAACAGACTTAAGCATCGATACGAGTGATAAAATCGCATCGTATTCAACACCTTGAACTTGTCAAAAAACTTTTTGTGACAAGTCGAGCTTTGTAGATAGTAGCACTACTATCAGCGTCTGTCTCCCTCTTGAAGATCCATTTATACAATATGGCTTGCCGATCATCGGGCAACTCCACCAAAGTCCACACTTTGTTTTCATACATGGATCCCATCTCAGATTTCATGGCCTCAAGCCATTTCGCGGAATCTGGGCTCACCGTCACTTCCTCATAGTTCGTAGGTTTCATCATGGTCTAGTAACATGACTTCCAGAACAGGATTACCATACCACTCTGGTGCGGATTGTACTTTGGAAGACCTACGAGGTTCTGTAGTAACTTAATCTGAAGTTTCATGATCATCATCATTAGCTTCCTCACTAATTGGTGTAGGAATCACTAGAACTGATTTCTGTTATGAACTACTTTCCAATTCGGGAGAAGGTACAATTACCTTATCAAGCTGTACTTTCCTCCCACTCACTTCTTTCGAGAGAAACTCCTTCTCCAGAAGGATCCATTCTTAGTAACGAATATTTTGCCTTCGGATCTGTGATTAGAAGGTGTACCCAACAGTCTCCTTTGGGTATCCTATGAAGACGCATTTCTCCGATTTGGGTTCGACCTTATCAGGTTGAAACTTTTTCACATAAGCATCACAACTCCAAACTTTAAGAAACAACAACTTAGGTTTATTGCTAAACCATAGTTCATACGGTGTCGTCTCAACGGATTTAGATGGTGCCCTATTTAAAGTGAATGTAGCTATCTCTAATGCATAACCCCAAAACAATAGTGGTAAATCGGTAAGAAACATCATAGATTGCACCATATCTAGTAAACTACGATTACGACGTTCGGGCACACTATTACATTGTGGTCAAATGAAGACCATTTCCATTGTTTCAAATGAAGACCAAACTCGTAACTCAAATATTCATCTCCACAATCAAATCGTAGAAACTTTATTTTCTTGTTACGATGATTTTCCACTTCACTCTAAAATTCTTTGAACTTTTCAAATGTTTCAAACTTATGTTTCATCAAGTAGATATACTCATATCTGCTCAAATCATCTGTGAAGGTTAGAAAATAACGATACCCTCCACGAGCATCAACACTCATTGGACCGTATACATCGGTATGTATTATTTCCAACAAGTCAGTACCTCGTTCCATTGTTCCGGAGAACAGAGTTTTAGTCGTCTTGCCCAAAAGGCATGGTCGCAAGCATCAAATGATTCATAACCAAGTGATTCCAAAAATCCATCTTTATGTAGTTACTTCATGCGCTTTACACTGATATGACCCAAATGGCAGTGCCACAAATAAGTTGCACTATCATTATCAACTTTGCATCTTTTGGCAACAATATTATGAATATGTGTATCACTACGATCGAGATCCAACAAACTATTTTCATTGGGTGTATGACCATTGAAGGTTTTATTCATGTAAACAGAACAACAATTATTCTCTGACTTTAAATGAATAACTATATTGCAATAAACATGATCAAATCATATTCATGCTGAACGCAGACGCCAAATAACATTTATTTAGGTTTAACACTAATCCCGAAAGTATAGGGAGTGTGCGATGATGATCATATCAATCTTGGAACCACTTCCAACACACATCGTCACTTCACCCTAAACTAGTCTCTGTTTATTCTGTAACTCCTGTTTCGAGTTACTAACTTTTAGCAACCGAACAAGTATCAAATACCCAGGGGCTACTATAAACACTAGTAAGGTACACATTAATAACCTGTATATCAAATATACCCTTGTTCACTTTGCCATCCTTCTTATCCACCAAATATTCAGAGCATTTCTGCTTCCAGTGACCATTTCCTTTGCAATAGAAGCACTCAGTTTCAGGCTTTAGTCTAGCTTTGGGCTTCTTTACGGAAGTGATAACTTACTTGCCATTCTACATGAAGTTCCCTTTCTTTCCTTTTGCTCTTTTCTTGAAACTAGTGGTCTTGTCAATCATCAACACTTTGATGCTTTTTCTTGATTTCTACCTTCGTCGATTTCAGCATCACGAAGAGCTTGGGATTCATTTTCGTCGTCCCTTGCATATTATAGTTCATCACGAAGTTATACTAACTTGGTGATGGTGACTAGAGAACTCTGTCAATCACTATCTTATCTGGAAGATTAACTCCCACTTGATTCAAGCGATTGTAGTACCCAGACAATCTGAGCACATGCTCACTGGTTGAGCTATTCTCCTCAATCTTTTAGATATAGAACTTGTTGGAGACTTCATATCTCTCAACTCGGGTATTTGCTTGAAATATTAACTTCAACTCCTGGAACATCTCATATGGTCCATGACGTTCAAAACGTCTTTGAAGTCCCGATTTGAAGACATTAAGCATGGTGCACTAAACTATCAAGTAGTCATCATATTGAGCTAGCCAAACGTTCATCACGTCTACATCTGCTCCTGCAATAGGTCTGTCACCTAGCGGTGCATCAAGGACATAATTCTTTTGTGCAACAATGAGGATACACCTCAGATCACGGACCCAGTCCGCATCATTGCTACTATCATCTTTCAACTTAGTTTTCTCTAGAAACACATATAAAACATAGGGATTCAACAACGCGAGCTATTGATCTACAACATTATTTGCAAAATACTATCAGGACTAAGTTCATGATAAATTAAAGTTCAATTAATCATATTACTTAAGAACTCCCACTTAGATAGACATCTCTCTAATCATCTAAGTGATCACGGTGATCCAAATCAACTAAACCATGTCCGATCATCACGTGAGATGGAGTAGTTTTCAATGGTGAACATCACTATGTTGATCATATCTACTATATGATTCACGCTCAACCTTTCGGTCTCAGTGTTCCGAGGCCATATCTGCATATGCTAGGCTCGTCAAGTTTAACCTGAGTATTCTGCATGTGTAAAACTGTCTTACACCCGTTGTATTTGAACGTAGAGCTTATCACACCCGATCATCACGTTGTGTCTCGGCATGAAGAACTTTGCAACGGTGCATACTCAGGGAGAACACTTATACCTTGAAATTTAGTGAGAGATCATCTTATAATGCTACCGTTAAACAAAGCAAAATAAGATGCATAAAGGATAAACATCACATGCAATCAATATAAGTGATATGATATGGTCATCATCATCTTGTGCTTGTGATCTCCATCTCCGAAGCACCATCATGATCACTATCGTCACCGGCGTGACTCCTTGATCTCCATCGTAGCATCGTTGTCGTCTCGCTAACTATTGCTTCTACAACTATCGCTACCGCTTAGTGATAAAGTAAAGCAATTACAGGGCGATTGCATTGCATACAATGAAGCGACAACCATATGGCTCCTGCCAGTTGCCAATAACTCTGTTACAAAACATGATCATCTCATACAATAAAATTTAGCATCATGTCTTGACCATATCACATCACAACATGCCCTGCAAAAACAAGTTAGATGTCCTCTACTTTGTTGTTGCAAGTTTTACGTGGCTGCTACGGGCTGAGCAAGAACTGTTCTTACCTACGCATCAAAACCACAACGATATTTCGTCAAGTTAGTGTTGTTTTAACCTTCTCAAGGACCGGGTGTAGCCACACTTGGTTCAACTAAAGTTGGAGAAACTGACACCCGCCAGCCACCTATGTGCAAAGCATGTCGGTAGAACCAGCCTCGCGTACGCGTGCGTGTAATGTTGGTCCAGGACGCTTGATCCAACAATACCGCCAAACCAAAGTATGACATGCTGATAAGCAGTATGACTTGTATCGCCCACAACTCACTTGTGTTCTACTCGTGCATATAACATCTACACATAAAACCAGGCTCGGATGCCACTGTTGGGGAACGTAGTAATTTAAAAAAAATCCTATGCACACGCAAGATCATGGTGATGCATAGCAACAAGAGGGGAGAGTGTTGTCCACGTACCCTCAAATGAATACCAAACTCGTAACTAAAATATTCATCTCCACAATCAAATCGTAGAAACTTTATTTTCTTGTTACGATGATTTTCCACTTCACTCTGAAATTCTTTGAACTTTTCAAATGTTTCAGACTTATGTTTCATCAAGTAGATATACTCATATCTGCTCAAATCATCTGTGAAGGTCAGAAAATAACGATACCCGCCATGAGCATCAACACTCATTGGACCGTATACATCGGTATGTATTATTTCCAACAAGTCAGTACCTCGCTCCATTGTTCCGGAGAACAGAGTTTTAGTCATCTTTCCCAAAAGGCATGGTCGCAAGCATCAAATGATTCGTAAACAAGTGATTCCAAAAATCCATCTTTATGGAGTTACTTCATGCGCTTTACACCGATATGACCCAAATGGCAGTGCCACAAATAAGTTGCACTATCATTATCAACTTTGCATCTTTTGGCAACAATATTATGAATATGTGTATCACTACGATCGAGATCCAACAAACTATTTTCATTGGGTGTATGACCATTGAAGGTTTTATTCATGTAAACAGAACAACAATTATTCTCTGACTTTAAATGAATAACTATATTGCAATAAACATGATCAAATCATATTCATGCTCAACGCAAACGCCAAATAACATTTATTTAGGTTTAACACTAATCCCGAAAGTATAGGGAGTGTGCGATGATGATCATATCAATCTTGGAACCACTTCCAACACACATCGTCACTTCACCCTAAACTAGTCTCTGTTTATTCTGTAACTCCTGTTTCGAGTTGCTAATTTTTAACAATCGAACAAGTATCAAATACCCAGGGGCTACTATAAACACTAGTAAGGTACACATTAATAACCTGTATATCAAACATACCCTTGTTCACTTTGCCATCCTTCTTATCCACCAAATATTCAGAGCATTTCTGCTTCCAGTGACCATTTCCTTTGCAATAGAAGCACTCAGTTTCAGGCTTTAGTCTAGCTTTGGGCTTCTTCACGGAAGTGACAACTTACTTGCCATTCTACATGAAGTTCCCTTTCTTTCCTTTTGCCCTTTTCTTGAAACTAGTGGTCTTGTCAATCATCAACACTTTGATGCTTTTTCTTGATTTCTACCTTCGTCGATTTCAGCATCACGAAGAGCTTGGGATTCGTTTTCGTCATCCCTTGCATATTATAGTTCATCACGAAGTTCTACTAACTTGGTGATGGTGACTAGAGAACTCTGTCAATCACTATCTTATCTTGAAGATTAACTCCCACTTGATTCAAGCGATTGTAGTACCCAGACAATCTGAGCACATGCTCACTGGTTGAGCTATTCTCCTCCATCTTTTAGATATAGAACTTGTTGGAGACTTCTTATCTCTCAACTCGGGTATTTGCTTGAAATATTAACTTCAACTCCTGGAACATCTCATATGGTCCATGACGTTCAAAACGTCTTTGAAGTCCCGATTCTAAGACATTAAGCATGGTGCACTAAACTATCAAGTAGTCATCATATTGAGCTAGCCAAACGTTCATCACGTCTACATCTGCTCCTGTAATAGGTCTGTCACCTAGCGGTGCATCAAGGACATAATTCTTCTGTGCAGCAATGAGGATACACCTCAGATCACGGACCCAGTCCGCATCATTGCTACTATCATCTTTCAACTTAGTTTTCTCTAGGAACACATATAAAACATAGGGATTCAACAACGCGAGCTATTGATCTACAACATTATTTGCAAAATACTATCAGGACTAAGTTCATGATAAATTAAAGTTCAATTAATCATATTACTTGAGAACTCCCACTTAGATAGACATCTCTCTAATCACCTAAGTGATCACGTGATCCAAATCAACTAAACCATGTCCGATCATCACGTGAGATGGAGTAGTTTTCAATGGTGAACATCACTATATTGATCATATCTACTATATGATTCACGCTCAACCTTTCGGTGTCAGTGTTCCGAGGCCATATCTGCATATGCTAGGCTCGTCAAGTTTAACCTGAGTATTCTGCATGTGTAAAACTGTCTTACACCCGTTGTATTTGAACGTAGATCTTATCACACCCGATCATCACGTGAGTTGCAAAACTATTTCCATTGTTTCAAATGAAGACCAAACTCGTAACTCAAATATTCATCTCCACAATCAAATCATAGAAACTTTATTTTCTTGTTACGATGCGCTCCAGCACCATGTCACGGCCGCTTTCCTGCAGTCTGCACCATAGCAGCTCCCGAGCCACCGTGAGCGCGACCTTCATGTTCGCCTGCTCCCGTCGGGTGTGCGGTGCTGCGGTCGCGGCGTGGTTCGAGTCCCTTGCTGCTGATCGTGCCTGCCGAGGGGTAAGGGCAGGCGGCGCCTGGCCGCGTCGCCTGCGCCCCGCCACGAGAATCAACACTCATTGGACCGTATACATCAGTATGTATTATTTCCAACAAGTCAGTACCTCGTTCCATTGTTCCAGAGAACGGAGTTTTAGTCATCTTTCCCAAAAGGCACGGTTCGCAAGCATCAAATGATATAACCAAGTGATTCCAAAAATCCATCTTTATGGAGTTACTTCATGCGATTTACACCGATATGACCCAAATGGCAGTGCCACAAACAAGTTGCACTATCATTATCAACTTTGCATCTTTTGGCAACAATATTATGAATATGTGTATCACTACGATCGAGATCCAACAAACTATTTTCATTGGGTGTATGACCATTGAAGGTTTTATTCATGTAAACAGAACAACAATTATTCTCTGACTTTAAATGAAAAACTATTTTGCAATAAACATGATCAAATCATATTCATGCTCAACGCAAACGCCAAATAACATTTATTTAGGTTTAACACTAATCCCGAAAGTATAGGGAGTGTGCGATGATGATCATATCAATCTTGGAACCACTTCCAACACACATCGTCACTTCACCCTAAACTAGTCTCTGTTTATTCTGTAACTCCTGTTTCGAGTTACTAATTTTTAGCAACCGAACAAGTATCAAATACCCAGGGGCTACTATAAACACTAGTAAGTGTTTATGATGCTACCAATGCAGGGCTTCGCCTAAGCACCACTACGATATTACCGAGGTAGAATATGGTGGAGGGGGGCACCGCACACATCTGGGAGAGATCAACTGATCAACTTGTGTGTCTTTGTGGTGCCCCCTGCCCCCGTATATAAAGGATCAAGGGGGGAGGCCGGCCAGCCTTGGGGTGCACCAAGGAGGGGGAGGAGTCTGTCGGATATCGTGTTCCGGCAAAACCCTTAAGGTTCAAACTCTGGGGTGCGCGCGAAGATCTTTCCCCTACCGATCCACGTCCAAACGCCTCGCTAAGAATCTAAGCTAAAATGATGAACAACACAAGGGATGCAAGATTTATACTAGTTCAGGCCACCATTGTGGTGTAATACCCTACTCTAGTTTGTGGTGTGGTGGATTGCCTCTGGGGTTGATGATGAACAGTACAGAGGAAGAACAGCCTCGCGAGGGGTGTTCTTGGGCTGGTGTGGTGTTCTACTTAGGTGGGTTCGATCGCCTCTGGATTAGGTGAGGACTCCAATCTCGGATCCCTTCCTACTGTGGTGGCTAGCCCTATATATAGAGGCCCTGGTCCTCTTCCCAAATATTGATCTTGGAAGGGTGCCAACAACGGCCATTTTGAAGGGGAATATCTAGTACAGGTTATCCTGACTAAAGTTGGTCTTCGGCTGCCAAAGGTAGTGGTGGTGACATCGCCTTGGGCTCCACGGTGACCTCCGTCCTGCCACTCTGCTGGTCTTGGTCTCGTTGCACCGGAATGGCAACCTTTGCTTGACGCCTCGGTACTCTGCGCCTGTGCTTGCCCCCTTTGCACCGAAGAGGAAACAAGGACACTGCACTGGCCGGCGCCCGCCTGGTCTCGATCGTCATGGCTTGCGTCACGGGTACCTCGCGAGGTACCCCAGCATTAATCTCTCCGCCTCCTCGCGAGCCTGCCTGGCGAGGCTGCTCCTGAGGAAGCCTTGTGTCGTTCACCCCGCGAGGCTTGGCCCCTCGCAAGGGTCTTGAGCTTGAGTTGATGAAGATGGGCCGTATTGGGCCACTACTTGAGCCAGGCCGCAGGCCGCAGGCAGGCAAGTCTAGGGACCCCCGTTCCCAGAACACCGCCAATAGCCCCTGGGCCCAAGGCATGCTCGGACTTGGCTTAGCGGAGAAGCGGAAGGGCAAGTGCAGAGCGCCGCAGGCCCCAACAGCCTGCGGCCTTGGGCACCGCATGGCGGTTAATTGGACGTGGGCGTCTCCGCTTCCCCACGCTCCCCGTTATGCGCCTGGCTAAGCGGATACGAGACTGTACACAGTTATTGTCATGGCGCCAACGAAAAAGGAAAAGGGGAAGAAGCCCGCGCCTTCGTCCCGCTCGCCTCCGGTAGCTGCGCCTGCCGTTGACCAGTCGCTCATACTCAATCTGGAAGCCTTGGACAAGGTCCGCTCCACCCTCGCTTCTAGATTCAACGAGTCCGGGAGGACGACGGCCTGGCCTGCGTCCCATGCTTCCTTCGACAGAATCATTACGGAGGTCCGATTCTTCGCCGACGCCCTATGGGCGGGCCTGGTTCCCCCCTTCTCCGCTTTTATCAATGATGTGCTTTCCCACTACCAGATCCACATGATGCATCTCGGTGCCCATTCCATCACTCTTCTTGGATGTCTTCGCCTTCGTCTGCGAGGCCATGGTGGGCATTCCTCCCTCCGTTGCTCTTTTGTGCCACTTCTTCTGCCTGCGCCTGACTGATCCGTCCCAATGCTCGGGGTGTGCAAGTTCCAAGCCGTGCCGGAGATGGCTGCCTCAGGGATTGACTTTGGTCTTCCATCTTCCGCGAGCGGGTTCCGGGAGCGGTGGCTGTATGTGGATGTTGGGGTGCCCAGCCCCCTGCTCGCGCATCTGACATTGCCTGCCATCCCCAATCCAGGCTGGGGTCATGAGAAGCTCACGAGCCCCAAGCTTGCGTTTGTCTGGAATCGCTTCAAGAGGTTGAGGACGCTTGGCGTGACGGCGCCCCAGGTGGTGAAGGAGTTCCTTCAGTGCCGCATCGCTCCTCTTCAGTGCCACTCCCGTCCGATGTGGACTTTTACTGGGCATCAAGACCGCATGAGGCTCCAGGAAGGGTATCTAGCGGCTGAGGTGTTGAGGAAGGTGCTGAGAGTCTTGACCAGCGACCCCTCTCCAGGCAGTATCCGGCACGATGGCGCCCTCCTGTATCTTTTCTTAGGCGGGGCTGAGTTCGCGAGGCGGATGCCCCGCTTCGACGAATGGGGGTTGCGCCCTGCTGGCCTTGTGGGGCCCCACGAGAATCCGGTTGCCGGGGCTCCTCCCTCGGTCGCCCACGCCGATCCTGCCTCAGGTGGTGACGCAAGGAGGCAAGAATCGCCAGGAGTTGGGGGGGTCTGACGTCAAGACATTGATGCCGTGTGGGGCTCCCGAGGCTTCATCCCCCGAAGTTCGTCCTGGAGTTGTGGCTAATGAGGAGGCGCGACCTGCGGCTCCTGAGGCCGAACCTCCCGAGGCCTCGGCTGTCCTCCAAGAGGTGGTACCCGATTGTTCCTCCCAGCCTGGTGCCCTTGGCGCAAGTCACCTTGACGCTTCTCCCACACCGCGCGCCAGCCCTCACGGGAGCTTGGGCCAGTTCCGCATAGACTTCGAGGCCCTCCGCAAGAGGAAAGAGGATTCGGGTGGCAACGATCGCCCTTGCCGCCCGTTGAAGTGCAGGAAGTTATTTGCCATGGATGAGTAAGTCCCTCCTTCTTATAATTCCTTGTTTGCCATTCCCCTTTGCTGATTGTGGCCCTTCAGTATTCCTCCTGCCGAGCCCGTGGAGCCGGCCAAAGAGCCGCCCCCACAGGCTTCATCTTCACCGCTGAACATGGGCGCCATGAGCTCGAGCGCCACCCATGACGCGAGTCCGGCCGGAGGAGGCCGTCCTGTGATGTGCCTTGAGCCCGTGCACACGCTGCCCTTCCTTCGCGAGCTCTCCCTGGGCACAACCAGCTTGCCCCGGGCTCCTCCACTGATCATAGGCGGCAAGTGGTTGAAGTCAATATTCGGTTCCCCTCAGGGGATGAATCGACGCCAGGCCGGGTCCCTTGTGGGGCCCATCCGGCAATAGTGGGGGCGCCAGCCCCTAGCCCCCTGCCAAGAGGGGGCGAACCACTTCGGGGCCCTCCACCGACGCCTATGGCGGAGGACGATGTTTACAATGTGCTCAGGCATGCGCAGGAGCGCAGCACCGTCTGCCGAGAGTTTCTCGAGAAGGCGACACATGCGGTGAGCCGGCTCGATGCAGAGCTCGCGAGCGAGGACGCACATCTTGAAGCTGAGGGCCTGTGGCTGATCGAGGAATGGCGCAAACTGAAGGCGGCTGTCGGCCTCACGCGCCACCAACATGATCTCGATAATGCCAAGGCTGAAGCATCTCTAGTGGCCTCGCAGGAGGCCTGCTCCCGAGCCATCGAGGAGGCTCAGGAGGCAGACCGGTGACGCCAAGCTGTGGAGGAGCGTGCATGGGAGCTCCAAGACTGGTGCAGTTCCGTGGAGCAGCAAGTGGAGCTGCGCCGAGCTGCTCTTGCGTCGCTGAAGGGGGCGCCTGCCGAAGAGGAGGAACTCTGGAGGCGTGAGGAAGCACTGACACTGGAGGCTGCCGAGCGCAACCTTGATCTTGAGCGGTTGGAGACGAGGGAGTGCCAGGTTGGCCAGGCGGAGGACAATGTCGGCGCGCGGGAGGTCCGAGTCCGAGAGGAGATCGACCGCCGCGTCGCGGAAGCCCGCTTCGGTCTTGAGCGCGAGCACAAAGAGAGGCTGGAGCTGATCAAGGTCGAGGCTGTGGGCAGGACTGCTGCACTCAGGACCAAGCTGATCGAAGCGACATAGCATGCCGAGGCCTCCACTGCTGCCCTAGGCTCGGCGCAGGCGGAGCTGGCCTCCTCGCGTGCCGAGCTGCTTCTTCTCTAGTGGCGGATTGATGATGCCGAGGACGTCCCGCCGCGGAACGAGGATGAGATCCGCCAGCGGCAGACTTTGGAGCACTTTCATGGCCCCATGCTCCGGACGCTCAGGGAAAGGGCCAAGCGGCCTTGGGCAACATCTGTGAGGCGGCTGTCGCAGAGCCTCACGTGACCAACTACGCCGGCAATATCCAGTTCTTCACTCACGTGGTGACGCATCTGGAGAGCCGCTCTAAGAGGGCTCGCCAACTTGTCGAGGAGAGGAGTCGCAGCCTGCTCACACGGGCGTTCTCCCGTGTCCTCAACCATCTTTAGAGCATCGACCCCCTCTTCGACTTTGTCGCCGCCATCGCCCCAGTGCCCCAAGCCATCTGAGGCGACCTGGCGCGATGGGTGGAGGACAACATGGATGCACTTGTTCGGGCCTTCACCTCTCATGACGATGGGGTGGTTGTCACTGCTGACGAGGGCGATGTGGTGAACGGTGGTGGAGACGGTGTTCACGATGGCGAGGCCAGTGACAGCGATAGTGGCACCAGCGACGCCTCTGGAAGTGGCGAAGAGGATGCGGTGAGTGACATGTATGATTGATCCTTTGCCCCCTCCGCCATTTACCCTGCGCAGGAAAAAGCTTGGGCGTGGCCCTGAAGGTTGTAAGAGCATTTTGGGAGGGGAAGCCCCTCATGTAAATAGGATAGTCGCCCATGTGTTATCGAGGACGGCACCGAACAACGCTCATATGAGGTCATGGTTTCTGCGATGAGTTGGTTGCCGCGATTTTACCTTTATCTTGGCAAGTTTTGAGTAGATTTGGCGCGATTCTCCGAGGGTCTTCGGGTGACCTGTTAACCATGTGGCGAGAGCCTGGTGAGTGCAAGCGCCGGCCGCGGGATGGCAGGCTCGTGTGCCGAGGCTGACCCTGCTTGCGAGGGGCTCGCGAGAGGGAGGCAGCTAGTGCGAGTTCCAACTTGACCAGAAACCGGGACATGAGAAAGCACGCGAACAAAACAAGACACCCCTCCCCGCATACGCAAACACAAATTCAACTTCAACTTAGATCCAAGGCGAGAAAGCTTGATCACACGGAAGGGAGAAAAAAGCAAATGGCCGCGTCCGGCACCTAGTCTAGTCTTCGACGTCTTCTCACCAACGCGGAGCTAAGTGCTGCCATTGGGTGTGGGCGGGAGCCCCCGAGGCTCGAGGGAAGCTCTCCGGAGACTCCAGGGCGTGTACAGCCCCAACTCATTATTACATGAGAGTGTCACGGGCGGCGAGCTTCACAGGCACTAGGCCTTCTTCACAGGTACCGGCCTTGCTTCATATCGCCAGATGAGGGCCCCGCCTTGCGCCACCATTGACCACCATTGAAGGCGACCGGAAACCAAGACGACGCCAATGGGGAAAAGGGGACGCCAGTGGTTCCCCCGACGACCACGGGTCCTCTGCCGGGGGCAGGCCTTGTGGCACCTCCCCGGCAGAGGGCCTACCTTCGAGGAACACCTTGCTCTGCGCGCCGCAGGGAGGAGCCTGGCTCCCGACCCCTCCCCTGCAGCCCCCAGTGCCCTCCTCTTGAGGGGAGGGAGGCTGCAACACTAGGGCGACCATCCGTTGCAGCGACCTGGACTGCATGCGACCCATGGTTAGCATAAGCTTGCTCCCGAGGAATTAATGATACTTGATAGCTACCGCCGTCGGCGCGGCTGTCGAGGCTTCCTTGGGGTTCCTGGAAGGGCTCGGCTTCTGGCATCTCTTCCTCCCAGCCTGGCCCGAGGAATGAGCTGTGGTCTTCTTCTGGTGCGTACTCCCGATCCACCATGTGGGGCACATAAGCCTCCGGGGTCGCCGCCCCAAAGGCCTTGTCGTAGTGCCCCACGCGCCATGCAGTTCAGCTTGAAGCACCATCTTGGGGGTGGTAGGGCGGCGGGCCGCCAAGGCCGTGAGCAGCGATGAGCATGCCCCCGCTCACCAGGGGAGGCGCCGGTGCAGCTTGTCGCCCGGTGTTGACGGCCAAGCTGGTGCTGATGAAGCCCTGAGGTGCGCAGGCACGAATGGGCCCGCTGTGTGATCCGCCCGGGGCATGGGGTGGAAGTTGGATGCAGAATGGAGGTGCTCCTTAAGCGGCGGCATCCAGGAGCTCGGTGACGCGCTCCAGCACCATGTCACGGCCGCTTTTCTGCAGTCTGCACCATAACAGCTCCCGAGCCACGTGAACACGGCCTTCATGTTCGCCTGCTCCCGTCGGGTGTGCGGTGCTGCGGTCGCGGCGTGGTTCGAGGCCCTTGCTGCTGATCGTGCCTGCCGAGGGGTAAGGGCAGGCGGCGCCTGGCCGCGTCGCCCGCGCCCCGTAGCATTCTGTGGAGCGCGGGCTGCCTGAGGCGCGGGGTTGAGGTCACCTTGGGCATGCGGTGCAGCGTGGGCGGGCCACGCCACCCAACGGTCGGCGTCGATCGTCGGGTCACCGGACATGAAGACGACGAAGCGGTGGAATGCGGGATGGCGGAAGAAAGATTCCAGCGCACCCCTACCTAGCGCGCCAAATGTCAAATATCGGATTCCGGCAAAACCCTTAAGGTTCAAACTCTGGGGTGCGCGCGAAGATCTTTCCCCTACCGATCCACGTCCGAACGCCTCGCTGAGAATCTAAGCTAAAATGATGAACAACACAAGGGACGCAAGGTTTATACTAGTTCGGGACACCGTTGTGGTGTAATACCCTACTCTAGTTTGTGGTGTGGTGGATTGCCTCTGGGGCTGATGATGAACAGTATAGAGGAAGAACAGACTCGTGAGGGGTGTTCTTGGGCTGGTGTGGTGTTCTACTTAGGTGGGTTCGATCGCCTCGGGATTAGGTGAGGACTCCGATCTCGGATCCCTTCCTACTGTGATTTCTAGTCCTATATATAGAGGGCCTGGTCCTCTTCCCAAATATTGAGCGGGAAGGGCGCCAACAACGGCCATTTTGAAGGGGAACATCTAGTACAAGTTATCCTGACTAAAGTTGGTGTTCGGTTGCCAAAGGCACTGGTGATGACGCTGCCTTGGGCTCCATGATGACCTCCGTCCTGCCGCTCTGCTGGTCTTGGTCTCGTTGCACCGGAATGGCAACCTTTGCTTGACGCCTCGGTACTCCGCGCCTGTGCTTGCCCCCGTTGCACCGAAGAGGAAACAAGGACACTGCATTGGTCGGCGCCCACCTGGCACCAGCCTGGTCTCGATTGTTGTCGGTGTCAAAACCGGCGGATCTCGGGTAGGGGGTCCCGAACTGTGCGTCTAGGCGGATGGTAACAGGAGACAAGGGACACGATGTTTTACCCAGGTTTGGGCCCTCTTGATGGAGGTAAAACCCTACGTCCTGCTTGATTGATATTGATGATGTGTGTTACAAGAGTGGATCTACCACGAGATCAAGGAGGCTAAACCCTAGAAGCTAGCCTATGGTATGATTGTTGTTTGTCCTACGGACTAAAGCCATCCGGTTTATATAGACACCGGAAAGGGCTAGGGTTACACAGAGTCGGTTACAATTGTAGGATATCTACATATCCGTATCGCCAAGCTTGCCTTCCACGCCAAGGAAAGTCCCATCCGGACACGGGGCGAAGTCTTCAATCTTGTATCTTCATAGTCTTGGAGTCCGGCCAATGATGATAGTTCGGCTATCCGGACACCCCCTAGTCCGGAACTCCCTCAGTAGCCCCCGAACCAGGCTTCAATGACGACGAGTCCGGCGCGTATGTTGTCTTCGGCGTTTGCAAGGCGGGTTCTCCTTCAAACTTCATGTTCCTGTCGAATAATGTCCGGCTTCCTTATAAATGTTGTGCTCCTTGGCTTCTACACCCTATAATGGCCTTCTTCCACGTGTCGTATGAATGCGAAAAGCTAGGGTATTTTTACAATTTTTCCCCTTAGCCGTGCGAACGAGCCGCCTATAAGAGAGGCGAGGATCTAGATCCAACTCACACCATCCTCCTTCCGCAAGTACTCATCGAAGCGCCTCTGACAAAAATCCATTCTATCATGGATAGTCGACGCGGCTCCTCCTCTCGCGCTCCCAGCCTCAAGCCAGGAGATTGGGGGAGATGCTCAGTTCCACACAGCGAGCTAGTGGCGCTCCAAACCGAGGGATATCTTCCCCCAGCCTTCATGGTTCCAGTTCGAGCCGGACTGGCCACCTTCCGGGGTGGAAAGCAGGTGGAGAGCGTTCCCAACCCCTCCAAAGGAGAGCGGGTATGCTTTGTCCCTTATTTAATAAGGGGACTCGGATTTCCCATACATCCGTTTCTCCGGGGGCTCCTGGAGTTCTACGGACTCCAGCTTCACCACCTTACACCTGCCTCCATTTTGCACATCGCGGGCTTTGTAGCTCTTTGCGAGCTGTTCTTGGGCATCGAGCCCCATTTTGCGCTGTGGAAGAGATTGTTTTGCCTCGTACCCCGTTCTCACGAGGGGTCGATATATCAAGTGGGCGGAGCCGAAATATGGCGCATCACCGGGACCGGATATCCATCCGGCACCCCGAAGAAGGCGTCCGAAGATTGGCCTTCGGAATGGTTCTATATGGAGGACGCCCCTCTGCCGGATCCAGTTCGGATCGGCCTCCCAGAGTTCAGCAATGCTCCCTTGAAGAAACGCCTGAGTTGGTGCCCGCGGAGCCCTCAACGGGAGGATGATGGGAGCGTCCATTATCTGATGGGCCGGATTAGGTTACTGGCCCACTCCGGATTGACCATGATTGGAATCATGGCCACGTGTATTATGCGAGGGGTGCAGCCGCTCCAATATAGGGGCCACCCCATGTGGGATTTCACCGGCGAGAACGACGCCACCCGTCATGGCCGCAAGGGGCCAGGATCGGCCGCGGATCTGGTGAAGATCCTTTCCGGCTTGTACAAGGGGGAGAAGGAGGACTTTCTCCAGACCAGCCCATTGAATGGGTTCTCCATGAATAACCCTCGGAGCTAGGTAAGCGAATGTTTATTCATCCGACCCGTGCTTTCAAAGTTAAATGCCTTACTTTATGATTTTGACGCAGGAACTGCGTAGGGATGTGGAGGGCATACACAGTCCGGCTCCACAACCCGAGGATCCAGGGAGATCCCTTGATCCAGCCTCCGAAGAGGATCCGGACATAAAGGTGGAGCTAATTGACGGGGTGTTCCACCAACTCAGCATGGACAATGCTTTAGTCGCCATTACGGCTGACTACACCGGACTATGTCCGGCTTCTCAGGTAATTATGACCGGAGTTCTGACACCATTACTTCGTCCTTGCGTATTTCAAATCACCGTATACCAACGGTGTCTTGCAGGAGGTGTCTTCAAGGCGAGAAGCCGAACCCGCGGCGGCTGACCAGCAAGGGTCAGTTCGGCCCAGTAGGCGGAAAAGGAGTGCGACGCGAATCGAAACGTCACCGCAACGGTACGGCGCACCGCCGTTTTTAAGGGAAGGATCCCTAGGAGGTATATTAATGCTCATAACCTTTCGAGGAGAAAGAGCGCTCGCCGGACAGTGTCCGGAGAGGTTGCCAATCAAGCCTCCGCCAGCCATGCTCCAACGCGTGGTCCGGAAGGGGAGGCGAACACAGGGCATGAGCCGGATGCTCCTCCAACAAAGGATGCCGACAGGTTGTCCGCCACCCATTTTCTGAAGTGGAGAGCGCCATGAATCACAGGCGTCGCCGGACAGTTCTTCGTGACGCATGTTTCTCCCCGGAGGCGTTGAATGCCTTTGATGCGGGAGACGCGCACCTTCATGCCGCTCAAGATGGTTTAACCAGAGCCACGGAGCAGTATGTGAAGGACATACGGGTAAGTAATTTTAATAGCTATATATGCCAGTAGCCCCCGAGACTTAAAATAGTTAAAATAACTGATTTAAGGATCATTTATTATGCAGGATCTTACGGAGAAGAATACCCACCTGTCCCAGGAGCTTCAAGAGTGCAAGGCCCAACTTGAGGCCGCACTGACCGCCGCAGGAGGAGACACAGAGACCCCCTCCGGTAACACATATTTAAAAAATGTTTTATGGCGTGCGGCGTGCGTATAAATCTGACAATAATATTGCAGATGTTGCCGGACTTGATCCGGACAAGCAATAGCTACTGCGCCAGTTGAAGGCTGGCGAGAGGGTGCTTATGAAGGTGCAGCAGGAGAGGAAGAAACTCCAAGATGCCCACACCCAGCTTGGAGAAGAGCTAAAAGGTGTTCGGGCCCAGCTGTCTGGCTCCTTGAAGGAGAATCAGCGGCTCCATCGCGGCATCTATAGTTAGTGCTTGAGCAAATCTTTTGAAAAGAAGAGTTCTGCGAGGAAGTCGGTTGACAGAAATATGTCTGTAGGTGTGCTCACAGGTCGCCCATTGGAGGAAATGCCCAGTTCAATGGGTGACCAACTTCCCGAGCTGGTGCAACTGCTTGAACGTGTTCGGTAGGCGATGAGTTGCGTCGTTCAGGCCTTATGGCCTTCCGTCTCCCTACCTGAGGGCCTTGGAGGGCTTGCTGAGAAGCTTCAGGGAGTACAACGGCGTCTCCGTCTGTGGAAGATATCGGCCTGCCGTCAAGGCGCCAGGGAGGCCTGGGCCATGGTGAAGACGCGGTACCCGAAGGTTGACCCAAACCACATGGCCGAGGTCGGACCTGTGGGGCCTGATGGGAAGGAGATCCCTGTGAGCTTGATGTACGGCCAAGTAGAGCTGGCCGCGAAATATTCCCAATAGGACTGTAAATTAGATAGCCTGCTAGATGGGATTGAAGAGGAGTACAATCAGTCAGTTTGACGATGTAATTTTAAAATGGCATGTAAAATGCCTTCTAGCCGGATTGTAGATTGTTTGCCTTTGCGGACCTTTTCGCTTCAACCTCGGGACCCAACAGTCCGGAGTGTGTCCGAATACCCGGTTATAAAAGAACCGGGGCATGCATGGAGACAAGGCGTAGGGGTCATAATTGCTTTATCAGACAAGTGCCCAACTAGCTATGTTATATTACATGGTTAGTAAGAAACATCTTCCAGGAAGAATAGTTCCGTTAAGGGTTCCTTTCCCTGGGGGGCATGCCCTAAAGTGCATGTCCGGACTGTGAAAATAGCAGAAAAAGCATCTGGGGGCAGATAAATAAGTAAGTAATAAATCATCTTTCAGGTCACTGACCGAATATTCCCTTAAGAACGCTAGCCTTCGGCTTCACCCAGTCTGAGGTACACATTCGGCTGACCCGGCAGTAACAATTGCAGAGGTGCTCCCATTACCTCCTAGCCGAACAATCGGGAACGCAGGGGTAAGCACAGGAGCCAGGCAACCCGGCTTGGCCAAAACTTAAGTCATATCGATGCATATAATGGTGATCAAAAGGTACATGCGGAAGTGTGACAAATGTGGTGGGCATGAAGCCCATATAAATAAGCTTCTATTAAAGAAGCCCCCAGGTATAACGAGTGCGGGTAGCACATCGAGTGAGTGCGAACAAAGCGCAGATTAGCCCTCAAGAGGTTTGTACTGAAAGAGGGAGGAAAAAGGATGGAAAACAAAGACAGCGAAAAAACATGAAAGGTGGACGGAGGAAGGAGACGAACCCTGAGTCCGGCGCTAGGCGTAAAATCTTCGGAGACGGGCTGCGTTCCATGGGTTTGGCTTGAGTCGGTTGTCAGATGCGTTGCATAGACGGTACGCACCGCCGGTAAGGACTTGGTCGATGATGAAGGGACCTTCCCATTTGGACTTAAGTTTGTCCTTTTTCTTGTCCGGCAGGCGTAGAACTAGCTCGCCAACATTGTAAGTTTTGGCCCGTACTTCTCTACTTTGATATCTTCGAGCCTGCTATTGATAGAATGCGGAACGGGATTTTGCCACGTCGCGCTCCTCCTCTAAAGCGTCCAAACTGTCCTGCCATCCAACTCGGCTTCTCTTTCCTCGTACATGCGCACGCGAGGTGAGTCATGAATTATATCGCAGGGCAAAACTGCCTTAGCGCCGTATACCATAAAAAATGGTGTGAATCCGTTGTGCGGTTTGGCGTGGTCCGCAGCCCCCAAAGTACGGAGTCGAGCTCCTCTACCCAGTGCGTATTAGATTCCGTGAGGGACCGCACTAATCTGGGTTTGATGCCGCTCATGATTAGACCATTTGCTCGTTCCACTTGACCATTAGTTTGAGGGTGGTAGACTGAAGCGTAGTCGAGCTTGATGCCCATGTTTTTGCACCAGAGTTTAACCTCGTCGGCCGTGAAATTCGTGTAGTTATAAGTGATGATGCTGTGGGGGACGCTGAAACGGTTTACTACCCCGGATATAAAGTCTATCATAGGTCTGGATTCTGCCGTTTTAACCGGCTTGGCCTCTATCCATTTGGTGAATTTATCCACCATGACCAATAAGTATTTGTGCTTGTGGGTTCCCCCTTTAAGCGGTCCAACCATGTCAAGCCCCCAGACCGCGAACGGCCAAGTAATGGGTATAGTTTTGAGGGCGGTGGGTGGCATGTAGCTCTGATTAGCAAAGAGCTGGCAACCAACGCATCGTTGGACGAAGTCCTGAGCATCTGCCCGGGCGGTCGGCCAATAAAACCCTGTACGGAAGGCCTTGCCTACAAGGGCCCGGGCGGCGGCGTGGTGCCCGCCGAGTCTGGCGTGAATTTCAGCCAGGAGATTTCGCCCTTCTTCTTCAGAGATACACCTTTGAAGGACTCCGGTTGTGCTTTTCTTATAAAGTTCTCCCTCATGGACCTTGTAGGCTTTAGATCGTCGAACTATGCAGCGGGCCTCATTTTGGTCTTCGGGAAGTTCCTGCCGGATTAGGTAGGCTAGGAATGGTTCCGTCCACGGGGCAATTACTGCCAATATTTCGTGGGCTGAATCTGTTATGTCATTGGCTGAGCCACCGACTATGTCAGAATGTTCTGCGTTAGGTGATGCAGTTGGTTCCGGATTGTTATTTCCAGACTCCTCTTCCCATAATACGGATGGCTTAAAGAGACGCTCCAGGAAGATGTTTGGAGGGACGGTGTCGTGTTTTGCACCGATGCGTGCCAACACGTCTGCTGCCTGGTTGTTATCCCGGGCTACGTGGTGGAATTCGAGTCCTTCGAACCGGGCTAACATTTTTAGGACAGCGTTACGGTAGGCTGCCATTTTCGGATCCTTGGTGTCAAAGTATCCATTTACTTGTGATATTGCGAGGTTTGAATCCCCGCGCACCTCTAGGCGTTGAATACCCATGGAGATTGCCATCCGAAGGCCATGTAGAAGGGCCTCGTATTCGGCTGCATTGTTGGAGTCCGTGTACATTATTTGAAGCACGTATTGGACTGTGTCTCCGGTTGGGGACGTCAAGACGAAGCCAGCTCCCAAGCCAGCCAACATCTTGGAGCCGTCGAAATGCATGATCCAATTGGAGTATGCGCCGTACTCTTTAGGGAGTTCGGCTTTGGTCCATTCGGCGATAAAGTCAGCCAGAACTTGCGACTTGATAGCTCGCCGTGGTTTGTAGGTTATATCAAATGGTAAGAGCTCAATGGCCCATTTTGCAATCCTGCCCGTCGCATCACGATTGTTGATAATGTCGTTGAGAGGTACTTCGGAGGCCACCGTTATGGAACACTCTTGAAAGTAGTGTCGCAGCTTCCGGGATGCCATGAACACCGCGTACGCTATCTTTTGATAGTGTGGGTACCGGGACTTGCATGGAGTTAAGACAGTGGATACGTAGTACACTGGTTTTTGAAGAGGGAACTTGTGCCCTTCTGTTTCTCGTTCGACGACAAGTACTGCGCTGACAACTTGATGTGTTACTGCGATATATAACAACATTGGTTCGCCCAGGTTGGGCGCGGCCAGGACCGGATTTGTTGCCAATACGACCTTTATTTCTTCGAGTCCGGCCGTGGAAGCATCCGTCCATTCGAAATGTTCGGTGCACCAGAGGAGGCGATAGAGGGGCAGTGCCTTTTCTCCCAAACGAGAGATGAAGCGGCTTAGAGCCGCCACGCATCCAGTTAGTTTTTGTATTTGCTTGAGGTCTTTTGGGATATCCAATTGTGACAGAGCTCGGATCTTGGCTGGGTTTGCTTCAATTCCTCTAACGGATACAATGAAGCCCAAGAGCTTTCCGGCTGGTACGCCGAAAACGCATTTTTCCGGGTTGAGCTTACTGTCATATGCTCGGAGGCTGTCGAATGTCACCCTCAAGTCGTCTACTAGAGTTTCGACGTGTTTGGTCTTGACGACCACATCGTCTACGTATGCCTCTACTGTTTTGCCTATCTGGGTGGCCAGACATGTCTGAATCATGCGCTGATATGTTTGCGCCGGCGTTTTTGAGTCTGAAGGGCATTGTGTTGAAGCAGAATGGTCCGTATGGAGTAATAAATGCCGTTGCAGCCTGGTCTTTTTCCGCCATCTTGATTTGATGGTATCCGAAGTATGCATCGAGGAAGCACAATGAATCGTGCCCTGTGGTAGCATCGATGATTTGGTCGATGCGAGGGAGAGGGAAGGGGTCCTTTGGACAGGCCTTGTTAAGGTCTTTGAAATTGATGCAAAGGCGCCAGGATTTGTCCTTTTTTGGTACCATTACTAGGTTGGCTAGCTAGTCCGGATGTTTTATATCTCTGATGAATCCGGCTTCTAAGAGTTTGGCTAGCTCCTCTCCCATTGCCTGTCTTTTGGGTTCGGAAAATCGCCGAAGAGCTTGTTTGACTGGCTTGAATCCTTTTAGGATATTTAGGTTGTGCTCTGCCAGCCTGCGTAGGATTCCTGGCATGTCTGAAGGGTGCCAGGCAAAAATGTCCCAATTTTCCCGAAGGAATTCTCGTAGTGCGGCTTCTACATCAGGATTTAATTGTGCCCTAATGGAAGCCGTCTTTGTGGGGTCTGTTGGATGGACCTGGAATTTGACTATTTCGTCTGCTGGTTTAAAAGAGGTGGACTTGGACCTCTTATCGAGTATCACATCGTCCCTATCCACCGTGGAGCGCAGCGCAGTTAGTTCCTCTACCGCTAGGGCTTCGGATAATGCCTCTAGGGCCAGTGCATCTGTCTTATTTTCAGCGCGGAGTGCTGTATCTGGATCACTGGCGAGAGTGATTATTCCATTGGGTCCGGGCATTTTGAGCTTCATGTACCCGTAATGGGGTATAGCTTGGAAGATTGTGAATGCCTCTCGCCCTAACAAGGCGTGATATCCGCTGCCGAATGGGGCCACTTGGAACGTGACCTCTTCGGACCTGTAATTGTCCGGCAAGCTGAACACTACATCTAGTGTGATTTTTCCTGTGCAGCGTACTTCTCGACTAGGGATTATACCCCTGAACGTTGTGCTGCTTTGCTCAATGCGGCTCCAGTCAATTTCCATTTTTTGAAGGGTTTCTTCGTAGATGAGGTTTAATCCGCTGCCGCCATCCATGAGTACCTTGGTAAGACGAAAGCCGTCCACTATCGGACTGAGGACCAATGCGGCTGGTGCTCTAGCTGTTCGGAATTTAGGTTCGTCGCTGGCATTGAAGGTGATAGCCGTGTCACTCCATGGATTTGTTGTTGCTACTTGGTAGACTTCGACGAGGCTGCGGATTGTTCGTTTCCGCATGTTATTTGATGCGAAAGTCTCGAAGACTGTTAATACCATACTGGTACTGCTGGGCTGGTTGCCTGGGGCTAAAAAGCCTTCGCCACTTTTTGCCACCTGCCGTAGTATCCAACATACTCGAAGGCTATGTGTTGGAGTGGCGCCCTCCGTACTGTGGATTTTGCAGGGTCCGTTGAGCCATCCCTCCAGTACGGTTCCGTACCCTTTAGGGGGGTTTTGCTTCTTGGTTTTTAACCCGGGTGCTTGAGTATGACGCACCCTTTTATTTCGGATTGGGGCTGTATTCAGGGCCGGATTGTCCCAAAACCTAGTTTCAGTTTTCCAAGCACTCTCCATCGCGCAGTATTTTTGTACAATGGTCGCTAGGTCGGCGAAGCGTGTAACTTTGCGACGACTAATGGCGTTTATAATTCCCTTGTCCGTGCAATTGTTGCAGAAAATTGAAATCGCGCTTTCTTCACGGCAGTCCATTATCCTGTTCATAACCAGGAGGAATCTGGCCCAGTAATGATGTACTGTTTCATTGGGTTCTTGCCGTATTTGAGATAGATCGCTTATGTTTGGGTGGGCGGGTGGAATTAAGTTCGGAACCCCGCCCGATCTGAGGCTCAAAGGCCAAGAAGCTTCCGGATTTGGAAGCTTGGTTTGTTGGATGCTTTCCAACAAATCTGGTCCAGTGCCTGACTTTAGGTTCAGTATTTGATTGGCGTCCGTCCCTCCGCGGGAATTCGGCATGGAGGGATCCGGAATCCGAACATAGTTGGTTTTTAACATAGAAGAAGAGTTGCCGCATTGTTCCTCTACCACAACAACATGGTGGGTAACCTGGGGAGAGTTAATTTCTCTCAGATCGGTTTTAAGCCCAATCTGATCGTAGTTGGTAGCGACTCCCAGGGCGGCGATGCGATCCAAGAGCCTATTTACGGAGGAGAGCTCAATCGGATCTAGCTCCTCGGCGAATTCCAAGCTGACGTGAAGATCGCTTTTGATGACCTGAGAGGTCATTGTCGGAGCGGTGGCCGAGCAGGCGGTCATAAGAAAACCGCCTAGCCGGATAGTCTGGCCGGTGACCAAAGCTCCCTTGACGATGGCGCCGTCTTTAAAGACGAGAAAAGGCATCCTTCCTGATGGCGACGGCACAGAGGAACTCTCAATGAAAGCACTAATGTCGGTGTCAAAACCGGCGGATCTCGGGTAGGGGGTCCCGAACTGTGCGTCTAGGCGGATGGTAACAGGAGACAAGGGACACGATGTTTTACCCAGGTTCGGGCCCTCTTGATGGAGGTAAAACCCTACGTCCTGCTTGATTGATATTGATGATGTGTGTTACAAGAGTGGATCTACCACGAGATCAAGGAGGCTAATCCCTAGAAGCTAGCCTATGGTATGATTGTTGTTCGTCCTGCGGACTAAAGCCATCCGGTTTATATAGATACCAGAGAGGGCTAGGGTTACACAGAGTCGGTTACAATGGTAGGAGATCTACATATCCGTATCGCCAAGCTTGCCTTCCACGCCAAGGAAAGTCCCATCCGGACACGGGACGAAGTCTTCAATCTTGTATCTTCATAGTCTTGGAGTCCGGCCGATGATGATAGTTCGGCTATCCGGACACCCCCTAGTCCGGAACTCCCTCAGTCGTCATGGCTTGCATCACGGGTACGTCGCGAGGTACCCCTGCCTTGATCTCTTCGCCTCCTCGCGAGCCTTCCTGGCGAGGCCGCTCCTGAGGAAGCCTTGTGTCGTCCACCCCGCGAGGCTTGGCCCCTCGCGAGGGTCTTGAGCTTGAGTTGATGAAGATGGGTCGTACTGGGCCACTACTTGAGCCACGCCGCAGCCCGCAGGCAGGCAAGTCTGGGGACCCCCATTCCCAGAACACCGACAGAGTCCTCCTCCTAGTAGGAGTATGACTCCCCCTTTTCCTAGTCCAACTAGGAGGAGGAAGGGGGAAGGAAGGAGAGGTAAAGGAGAAGGAAAGGGGGGCGCGCCCCCCTCCCAAGTCCAATTCGTACCCCCTATAGGGAGGGGGCACAGCTGCCCCTTGTGAGCTGCCTCCCCTCTTCTCTATGGCCCATGTAGGCCCAATAGTCCCCCCGGGGGTTCCGATAACCCCTCGGCACTCCGATAATTATCCGGTGACCTCCAGAACACATCCGGTGTCCGAATATAGTCATCCAATATATCAATATTTATGTCTCGACCATTTCGAGACTCGTCGTCATGTCCCTGATCTCATCTGGGACTACGAACTACCTTCGGTACATCAAAACACATAACTCATAATATAAATCGTCAATGAATGTTAAGCGTGCGGACCGTACGGGTTCGAGAACTATGTAGACATGACCAAGACACATCTCCGGTCAATAACCAATAGCGGAACCTGGATGCTCATATTGGCTCCCATATATTCTACGAAGATCTTTATCGGTCAAACCGCATAACAACATACGTTGTTCCCGTTGTCATCGGTATGTTACTTGCCTGAGATTCGATCGTCGGTATCTCAATACCTAGTTCAATCTCGTTACCGGCAAGTCTGTTTACTCGTTATGTAATGCATCATCCCGCAACTAACTCATTAGTTACATTGCTTGCAAGGCTTATATTGATGTGCATTACCGAGAGGGCCCAGAGATACCTCTCCGACAATCGGAGTGACAAATCCTAATCTTGAAATACGCCAACTCAACAAGTACCTTCGGAGACACCTGTAGAGCACCTTTAGAATCACTCAGTTACTTGTGACGTTTGGTAGCACACAAAGTGTTCCTCCGGTAAACGGGAGTTGCATAATCTCATAGTCATAGGAACATGTATAAGTCATGAAGAAAGCAATAGCAACATACTAAACGATCAAGTGCTAAGCTAACGGAATGGGTCAAGTCAATCACATCATTCTCTAATGATTTGATCCCGTTAATCAAATGACAACTCATGCCTATGGCTAGGAAACTAAACCATCCTTGATTTAACGAGCTAGTCAAGTAGAAGCATACTAGTGACACTATGTTTGTCTATGTATTCACACATGTATTATGTTTCCACTTAATACAATTATAGCATGAATAATAAACATTTATCATGAAATAAGGAAATAAATAATAACTTTATTATTGCCTCTAGGGCATATTTCCTTCAAAGAATTACCAAAACCACCCATGGATTAGTTGCACTTTTAGTTTTCATTTTTTATGCACCATGCTGGTATGAGATAGTCCATGGTTGATTTATAGAATGCTTCATGTGCTTCACTTATATCATTTGAAGTTTGGATTGTCTGTTTCTCTTCACATGGAAAACCGTTACTTGTAGAATGCTCTTTTGATTCACTTGTATTTATTAGAGCGTGACCTTTTATAGAAAGAATTAAACTCTCGTGCTTCACTTATATCTATTTAGAGAGTCAATAGGAATTGGTCAATTGCATGGTTAGTCATAAAATCCTACATAAAACTTATGGATCACTAAATATGATATATTTGATTCCTTGCAATAGTTTTGCGATATAGAGATGGTAAAATGTGGGAGGTACTAGTAAATGGTTGTGGTTAGTAAGAATATTGGTGTTAAGGTTTTTGATTTCCGAAGCATGCATGTATAGTCTCTCCTTATGCTATGAAGCTGGAGCATGATTTATTATCGATTGTGTTCCTTATGAGTGGCGGTCGGGGATGAGCGATGGTCTTTACCTACTAATCTATCACCCTAGGGGCATGCGTAGTAGTACTTTGCTTCGAATGCTAATAAACTTTTGCAATAAGTATATGAGTTCCTTATGACTAATGTGAGTCCATGGATTATACGCACTCTTACCTTTTCGCAATTTGCTAGCTTCTATGGTACCGTGAAGTGCCCTTTCTCACCTCGAGACATGGTGCAAACTTTGCCGGTGCATCCAAACCCCGTGATATAATACGCTCTATCACACATAAGCCTTATTATATCTTCCTCAAAATAGCCACCATACCTACCTATCATGGCCTTTCCATAGCCATTCCGAGATATATTGCCATGCAACTTCCACCGCTTCCCTTTTGATGACTTGAGCATTCATTGTCATATTGCTTTGCATGATCGTAAGATAGCTAGCACGATATTTCCATGGCTTGTCCATTTTTTGATATCGTTGTTATGCTAGATCATTGCACATCCTGGTACATTGTCAGAGGCCTTCATATAGAGTCATATTTTGTTATAGGTATCGATTTGTAATATTGAGTTGTAAGTAAATAGAAATGCGATGGTCATCAACTTTCATTATTAGAGCATTGCCACACTCAGGAAAGGATGATGGAGACTATGATTCCCCCACAAGTCGAGATGAGACTCCGGACAATTAGAGAGAAAAAAAGAAAAAGGGAAAAAAGAAAAAAGAAAAAAAAAGAAAAAGAAAAAGAAAATAAGAAAAGAAAACGAGAGAAGGGGGTGCTAGTTCCACACTTGTGCTTCAAAATAGCACCAAGTTCTTCATATAGAGAGTCTCATGTGTTGTCACTTTCATATACTAGTGGGAAATTTTCATTATAGAGTTAGATGCACACCCACTTAGTGTTCATATTGAGCTTTCATACACTTATAGCTCTTAGTGAATTTGTTGCATGGCAATCCTTACTTCTTGCATTGATATCAATTGCTTCAATCCATAAAGAGATTTCTTTAACTTACAAACAAACTTTTCTTTTCCAGGAATAACAAAACCTTCAGGTTGCTCCTTATAAATATCCTCTTCTAATTCTGCATGTAAGAATGCAGTTTTGACATCCATTTTTAAAGCTCAAAATCATTCATGGCAACAATACTGAGTAAAGTGTGAATAGAGTTATGCTTCATAACAGGAGAAAAGACTTCATTATAGTCAATACCTGGAATATGTCTATAACCTTTAGCAACTAACCTTGCTTTATATCTTACCTCGTCATTAGGAGAAACACCTTATTTTGTTTTGAAAACCCACTTGCAACGAATAGGTTTCTTCTCTCTAGGTAATTTTACTAAATCCCAAGTGTCATTCTTTTCAAGTGATTCCATCTCATCATGCATAGCGGTTATCCACTTATTACTATCACCAGAAATAATAGCCTCGGAATATGAAGAAGGCTCAACATTACCTTCAATGTCTTCTACAACAGATAAAGGAAAAGAAACAATATGGCACTCTTCAATTACCCTTTTAGGTTTATCAATACCCCGCCTAACTCTGTCACGTGCAAGATTCCAACCGGCTGGAACAATAGGATGATTTGTAGTGGGAGTGACTTGTTCATCATCAACGACGGGTTCATCATGTGCATCAACATTTTTCTTATTAGATGTATCAGTGGAATCAATAACATGCTTCACCTAGACAATAGGTTGCTGAACAATAGACTGTTGTTCACTCTAAATAGGAACATTACTAGATGGAACATCATGTAACATAGCAGATTCATTAAAGATAACATTTATGCTAATAACAATCTTCTGTGTTTCAGGATTGCACAATTTAAACCTTTAACACCAGATTTATAACCAAGAAAGATGCACTTAACAGCCATAGGCTCCAAATTTCCATTATCAACGTGAGCATAAGTAGTGCGACCAAAAACTCTCAAGTACGAATAATCTGCAGGAGAACCAGACCATACCTCAATTGGAGTTTTCTTATTAAGAGCAATAGGTGGTGGTCGATTAATGAGATAACATGCAGTGGAAGCGGCCTTAGCCCAAAAATGCCTATGCAAACCTGCATTGGACAACATGCAAAGGGCTCTGGAAATAATGGTCATGTTCATATGCTTAGCAACACCATTTTGTTGAGGAGTATAAGGAATGGTGTAATGTTTGACAATGCCTTCAGACTTCCAATAATTCTCAAATTGCTTATAACGGAATTCCATAGCATTATTAGTGTGAAGTATTTTACCTTCTTTTTAGTTTGTCTCTCAATCACAATCTTGCACTCCTTAAATACTAAGAATGCTTGATATTTATGCTTCAAGAAATAAGGTCAAAATTTTCTCAAGTAATCATCAATAATAGTCAACATGTGACAAGCACCACCTAGTGAATTTTTGCGAGATGGTACCCATAAATCAGAAGAATACCTTTAGTTGTTTGAACCAAAGTGTTGAACTTCACCCTATCTTGTGCTTGCCTAAGGTACAATGCTCACCAAATTTCAATTTATTAGTTTCGTATCCATCAAGAAGACCTCTCTTATTTAACTCTGCCATACCAAGCTCACTCATATGTCCAAGATGCATATGCCAAAGGTTAGCAGCATCACAATCCAAATTCTTTAAAATAACTGGAGTAGCGTTACCTGAAACTGTAGAACCTCGAGGTAAGAAAGACCATTGTTCGAACTTAAATAACCTTTCATGGCCAATAAGAGAACCTTTGGTGACTTTCAAAACACTATCTCCACCTGAATACTTGTACCCCTTTCCATCAAGGGCACTCAAAGAGATAAGGTTTCTCTTCATCTTTGAAATATACCGAGCATTTGTCAAAGTTCTGACCATGCCATCAAACATCTTGATTCGAACGGAACCTATCCCTTCAATCTTGCACTACTAGAGAAAATGCTACTAGCTGCGCGGGTAAACTGGCTACTAGTAGCGCGGGTACCCGCGCTACTAGTATCACGCTACAGCTAAGTAGATAGCAGTAGCGCGGATGCAACCCACGATACTTCTATGTCTGTTAATAGTAGCGTGGATGGAACCGCGCTACTACTACCTCAACCAGCGCTACTCCTATCCTAAGTAGTAGTAGCGTGCACTTTTCCTCCCACGCTACTACTAGCTAATTAGGAATTAAAAATAAAATAAAATTTAGATGCATTATTCCTGGATAGAAATAGACATGCCCGGTGCAAAATAAACTCATGTCAAGGAACAACATCTCAACTGAAAGAAATCATGACATCCCATTTAACATCAGACGAACACAACCATCATCTAAAAGGTGGGTACCTTCCCTAGCATTCCTCCACCAACCTAAACAAACCACTTCTCTAGATGTATCTACCAAGGCTTGGAGTTCAGACGCCGGTGGACCTCCCCCCGGACGATAGTGTCGAAGACCTCCACCTCGGCGACCTCCGACGGTGCGATCAGCTGGATGATCATCTATGTGCAGTAGTCACCGGGATTCACGGTGAAGTCCTACTCCAAGTGGTTGAAGAGCATGACACCCACTGGGCCACGATAATCCTCCTCGATCACCCCTGCACCCATGTCAGGAAAGTGAAAACTTGTTGGTTCACGTCCTATGTCCAAATCTAGTATTGTATTTTCTTTCTTTATTGCACATGCACATGAATCAATAGTAACAGTCGAAGGCTGGTCCTTACTTGTTGCTCGACACGTGAAGAAGGTCGGGTCCCTCCTTATTGCATGAACGAATCCAAAGGAAGACACTGTCGGTGGCTCCGAACCCGGCTTCCGCTTATCTGTAGACAAGTAATAGTTTTAGCTAACAAAGGAAAATGAGAACAAAGAGCAATCAGTTATTGTGAGACAAGAAATAACTTCTGTTGTAACCCGTGCATTGTATTCTATCCCAAGCTAAACTACCTAGTATCTGTCGTAGTCATGGTGAACTCGCTTTCATTTTTAGAAAATCCTGCATCTGTCATGTTCCTCCCCAGGTTTACGTCAGGCTCATTTGGCTCCGGTAACGTGGCATTCTCACCGGCCAGCATCATGACAACCGAAGACATCACCAGCCTGTTCCTAGGCTGCACATGGGCAATTAGTAGATAAATGCATATGAAAAATAGATGTAAATGAGGCAATGACCAATGTTAACTTCTTGAAATCAGATAAAAAAGGTGGAAGATATGAAGTGCAGCAACAACTTTTGTGATATGAGAAACGCTAGCCAGTAAAAAAACATTAGGTAAAATATAAAAAGTTAACTAGTGTGGCCACAAGTTTGCAGCTATTCAAGCAATTCAGATCATTAGTAGTTAACCTAGCCGAGGATACTCCTAACATATATAACATAGTAGGCTCAAGCAATTGTTAGCTTCATTCTGTAAATCCTAGAGATGTATCCAAGGTATATTCATCCATCCAACTACATGCCTGAATTGCTCTACCAAAAATTTCACCAGTCCACCGACAGGAATCACACCCAAACAGTCTCTACAGCTTCTGGCTACAACCTAACTAACTTCCTGGCATTTTAGTTGTGTTCTTCTGTTGACTATCAATGTACTAAAGTCATAATCTTGTCTTCACCAGGTTAAATGTGGCTCGGCTAACTCCCTGATGCAAGTAAATTCTGGAGCCCAAGGAAGAAGAGTATTGGGGCTGACCTGAATGGCAACCTACCACTTCAGCAAACTGGCAGTGTCGTCTCTCCTCGTCAACCATCTATAACACCAAACCGATAAAACAAGCCTAATGAAATGTACTCTGCTTATATGTGCCTATTTTATTCGACGAAGCATATTTTCAAGAAAAATGATGTCAAACTATACACTGGAAGACCATATCAAAGTCCAAAACGACATTTATAGTGACATAATGTGACATTCAGACATTTAGATCCATTATTATCTACAAACATATGGACCAATAAATATACAACTTTGTGCTACACTAATTGCAACCTGCGGAAAATGCAAAGGTCGAACAAAATCCCTCGATATTGTTAACCCTTTTATCACCTAGACGCTACAACTGGTCATGCCAAATTAGATTGGTTAACTACAGTTTTAGATGGTAGACTCGCGTGCACTCTTCCAAAGCATAATGGTCAAGCATATACCTAAAACAAATATTCAGGTCTATTCATGAGGTTCAGCGTGCTTCCAGGGTTTCGAGCTCCACAATTGACACTGGACAGCAAACATAAGGTTTCTGGCCGGTCTGCTTGTTCGCACAGTGATTAGGACAGTAGCAAAATTAACTAGGATTCAGAGTTAGGTCGGTAGTTTTACCATGTTGGGGAACTTGTGGATCCTCTCCTCGTACTCCAGCGTCGGCTGCTGGCTCTCCCCCTCGGTGCCCACCTGCAAAACATAACAAAATTAAGAGCTTCCCTAAATTCAGATTAGCAGGAAGCAAAACTGAAGCAAAATTCAGAGGTACGAGTTTGGCACTGCACCTCGTCCATCTGGTCCAGCGTCGATGTTGCCCTGCACGCACAAGAGCAGGTCAACCAGCATCGTCAGCCGCTGCAGCCCGCATGACTAGCCTCTACGCCGCCCTGGGATCCACGGGGCTCGCCCACGGCACCTCCAGCGTCTATACGACGAGGCCGCCTCGCCTCTCTGAAGGAGTCGGCCGCCACACTGCTAACGAGCAGGGGATCACCTCGCTGCCCTGGAGGATCTTGACGCGCTTGTTGAGGTCGCGCAGGATCTCGACGGGCGGGCATGTTATCCCCGACAGCGCGGGGTCTAGCGGCACCATGTAGTTGCCCGTCTAGGCTGCCGCGGCGAGCACCGCCCTACCCCTCCTCCGCTGCTCCGATGCCATGCCCACGCGCACGCGGCTACGGCGGGTGCCGCGGGGGAGCGGCGAGGAGGCGAGGGTCCGTGCGAGGGAGGCGGCGGCGGTGGCTTCCATGTAGATCGGATCAGAGGAAGGTGGGAGCTTGGGGGAGTGTTGCGCACGGCCGGTGCTCGTCGGAACGGCCGGAGTGGGTGGTGGCAGCGGCGAGGAGATCGTGGGGAGAGGAGCCGGGATTGCATGGACCGAGGATGAGAGAGAGAAATTTTTTAGGGATGAGAGAGAGAGAGTGGTGGGGTGGGAGTGGATCGGGCCGGGGTGGATGGTGCAGTAGTGGACACGCTTAGTAATAGCGTGGGGGTGTTACCTGCGCTATAGCTACTTACTTAGTAGTAGAGCAAGTTTTACACCCCTCGCTACTACTATGACCTGTCCCGGGGGGCATGGTGAATACCACTTAGTAGCAGCGCGGGTTTATACCCCTCGCTACTACTATCAACTTAGTAGTAGCGCGGGTTTTATACCCCTCGGTACTAATAATTAGCAGTAGCGCCTCCTTTTAAACTGCGCTACTGGTAAGCTTCTGTGTATAAGCTTTTCCCTAGTAGTGTTGCATGTTGAATTATCAAAACCCAAAATGGAACCACCAGCCATAGTAGAATCAAAAGTAGTAAACCAATCTCTATGTGGACACACATGAAAAGTACAGGCAGCGTCAAGTAGCCACTCATCATTGGTCTGAGCACATCCAACAATAACAACAAGAGCATCATCAAAACTTTCATCACGAGCAACATTAGCAGAATTTTCACCTTGTTTGTTACCTTTCGGTTTATATGTGCCATTCCTCTTTTCCTTGCTTTGCAACTTGAAAAATTATGAGATGTCATGCCCGTCTCTCTTGTAATATCTATAATAATGTTTCTTTTCTCTGGATTGTGATTGGCCCCTGTAGCCATTCTTACTTTTGCCTCTATTTCCATTATGCGAGTTCTTCTCCTTTGTCCTGCCACAAATAGATAATCCCTCGACTTTGGATGAACTTGAACCATCATGAGGCACCATTAGTTTCATTTTCTCCTTAGATTTCAAAGCTTCATAAACTTCATTAAGCGTGAGAGTGTCACGACTATATAATATGTTGTCTCTAAAATTGGTATAAGAACTTGGTAGTGAACATAGTAACATTAAAGTAATATCTTCCTTGTAATACTTAACATCCATTGCAGCTAGATCGGATATGATCTCTTTAAAATCTTAAATATGATTCAAAACATTACCTCCCTCGGGTAAGATGTGCAGGAATAGTTTTTGCTTTAGATGCATCTTACAGGTCAGATCTTTTGTCATGCAAATGTCTTCCGTCTTTAACCATAGAGCGATGGTAGTTTACTCGCTCAAGACTTTGTAGGATCAAAAGTATGTCTAGAGGGGGTGGGTGATTAGACTACTTGACCAAATAAAACTTATCATTTTCCCAATTTTAGTTGTAGGCATGTTTTAGCAATTTGTCGTGGTGGGCGCACGACAGATGCCATGGGATGGCTAAAGACAGGAGGAGGCTCGAGGGCACCGGTGGGCTCCAGAGGCGGGGTTGGCATGAGCAAGCGCGAGATGCAAGACATACCCAGGTTCGGGGCTCTCCGGAGAGATAACACCCCTAGTCCTGCCAAATGTGGTTGATATGCAACAGTACAAGGTTGCTCCTGGAGCTGTATGGAGGAAGAAGGAAGACTGGCCAAGGCTTAGGCTCCTCCTTCTCCCTGGGTGTGTTCTACTGATCGGCGGCTAGTTCTTGTGTGCTTACTGCTTCTCTATCCTTGCTTAATTGCCCGTGTATGCGAGGGCTCCTGGGGAGTTTTATAGGCCAACCCCCCAGGGATACAATGGTAATGTTACAGGACTGTGGGTCCGGGTCGTCAGCGTCTGGGGACGCAGGCTGGGACCCGCCAAGGGCTTGTGGTTCACCGGGTCCCCTAGGTGCGGGCCCCGCGTGCCTAGCGGGACTATGCACCGTCTTGTCGATCGTCAGGGAGTGGCCGAGTCGAGTTGGGTACAGTGGCGCTCCATCAGGTCGCCGCTTGCTGTCGTCAGCAGTGACAACAGGGGCACTGTTGCCACGCTGGCCCTGGTCAGCGGGCAGGTGAGGGGCACTGTTGCCACGCTCCGGCTGACCAGAGGCATGGGTGGGGCACTATTGCCTTGGTCATCAGTGAATGGGGACTCGTCCCATCGTACGGCCTGGATGGGACGGGAGCTGACACAGGTCTGGGTTGAGGAACACGCCACGGGTGGAGCTGCCTTGTTGGGGAAGTCTTGGTCGTGCCGGGTTTGGCTGTCTTATACTGGTTGTTGAGGCCGAGTCGAGGTGCCTGGCCGGGTTAGAGGGTTCGGCCGGGTCGCGGGGTCTGGCCGGGTCGAGCGACCGGGCCAAGCGTGTGCCGGCTTGAGGGGCAACGTCGGCCCTGTTGTTTTTGAAAAGGATCCGGGTTCCGTTGCCTGCCCAGGGTTCATTCCCCCGACAGTAGTCCTTGAAGCTGTGAAGGTCCGCCGTCTTCGGATGGGAGGGCCTTCGCAGTTTCCCCCTTAAAAAAGGCAAATTCTGTGAGCGCCGGGTCCGGCAACACCCATTGTGTGCCGGTTTTTGGAACCCGGATCACGGCATCCCGGTGGTGGCGGGAACGAAGGAGTCCATCGAAACTTGGGGCAATCCCTCGGGCTTCGCGCGGGCGCCACGTGGTGCCTGGAAGAAGGAGGGGCCTGATAGGCCACATGCGTGACGGGACTGGACGACGTACTGGGGCCCGTCGCCGTGTGCCCTTGGCCCACGCGCGCAGATTTATTGCGGCATCCGGGGGTCGGCTACTCTTCCCCGTGCAGTTATTGCGCGTGTACGTGCACACTTATCGCGGGCTAGTGGGAAAGGCAAGAGCAAACGATCCCACTCCCCCATGCTCAAACTGAGGCTTATAAATTGGGGCGAGGGGGGTGGTGGACATCATTCTTGCTCGTGCTCCCCTGCCTCTCCATCCTTCCTCTGCTTCTTGCGACTGCCACGCTGCGAGGCCCGCTGCTTCGAGCAGAGCTCCATCGTCGCCTGAGGGAGTTCCGGACTAGGGGGTGTCCGGATAGCTGAACTATCATCATCGGCCGGACTCCAAGGCTATGAAGATACAAGATTGAAGACTTCGTCCCGTGTCCGGATGGGACTTTCCTTGGCGTGGAAGGCAAGCTTGGCGATACGGATATGTAGATCTCCTACCATTGTAACCGACTCTGTGTAACCCTAGCCCTCTCCATTGTCTATATAAACCGGATGGCTTTAGTCCGTAGGACGAACAACAATCATACCATAGGCTAGCTTCTAGGGTTTAGCCTCCTTGATCTCATGGTAGATCCACTCTTGTAACACACATCATCAATATTAATCAAGCAGGACGTAGGGTTTTACCTCCATCAAGAGGGCCTGAACCTGGGTAAAACATCGTGTCCCTTGTCTCCTGTTACCATCCGCCTAGACGCACAGTTCGGGACCCCCTACCCGAGATCCGCCGGTTTTCACACCGACATTGCTTTCATTGAGAGTTCCTCTGTGTTGTCACCGATAGGCTCGATGGCTTCTTCGATCATCATCAACGACGCAGTCCAGGGTGAGACCTTCCTCCCCAGACAGATCTTCGTATTCGGCGGCTTCGCACTGCGGGCCAACTCGCTTGGCCAACTGGAGCAGATCGAAAGCTACGCCCCTGGCCGTCAGGTCAGATTTGGAAGTTTAAACTTCACGGTTGGCATCCCCGGGGGCTTGATCCTCGATGGACTCGAGCCACAGCCGAGCGTGCCGCACTGTCACGGCGAGCGTGATTTCGCTCTGCAGCCGGACAGTACCCTAGAGGCCGCACTCGAGCCTGCTCCAATCTTCAATTCGGAGCGGGCTGCGCAGGTCGAGGACGGATGGCTAGACACCGCCTCGGGGGCTGCAACCTCTACGGCGATAGAGCCGAACACTGACCTTGTCCCTCATGAAGCTCGTGACTCCAAGGTGCCAGACTCCTTGCCGGACTCCAAACCTCCCGCACCCCCTCCGATCGAATCCGATTGGGCATCGATCATGGAGTTCACCGCAGCGGACATCTTTCAACACTCACCTTTCGGCGACATCTTGAGTTCGCTAAAGTATCTCTCGTTATCAGGAGAGCCCTGGCCGGACTGCGGCCAGGACGGTTGGGATGCGGACGACGAAGAAATTCAAAGCCCACCCACCACCCACTTGGTAGCCACTGTCGACGATCTAACCGACATGCTAGAGTATGACTCCGAAGACATCGACGGTATGGACGACGATGTCGGAGACTACCAAGAACCGGCACCCATCGGGCACCGGAAAGCCACCCCAACGCACGACGTATACATGGTGGATACACCAAAAGGAAGCGACAACGAGAAAAAACGGGACGTGGCGAAGGACAACTCCCCCAACAAACAACCAAAACGGCGACGCAAGCGCCGCCCGAAGACTGGCCTAGATAAAAACGGCACCCATGCAGACCTGGCCCTAGAGCAGGGCGAAGCAGTGGACGACGAACATGCCACCAAGCAACCCATCTCTGGCGAAGACGATCTCACATCACCAGAGCATATGAACCTTCATAAAAGGCTCGTCGCCACTGCAAGAAGTTTGAAGAAGCAAAAGCGGAAGCTCAAAACAGCGGAGGACGCACTCAGAATGAGATGGAGCAAAGTACTCAACACCGTAGATAAATATGGCGCTAGTCACCAGACAAAGAGCTACCCGAAGCGCAAGCTGTTGCCCGAATTTGACGAGGAGGCCTTAGAGCCCCCGCAGTCAAAAAAGAAAGAAGTCGCCTGGCCGGATAGACGACCAGATGACAGGCCAAGAACAGCAAGGGGCGCCGCACACAAGCCGGCACATGATCAGCACAAAGATCCCGAGAAAAAGGATGACCCGGCCAGGTCTATCTATGGGCCAAAAAAGAAGACTCCAGGAAGCAACATAACCCGCCGAGCATTTGAAGACAACGGCACACCCAAATACAGGGGCGCCGCACACCCACTATGTTTCACCGACGAGGTACTGGATCATGGGTTTCCAGCGGGATTCAAACCCGTAAACATAGAGGCATATGACGGAACAACAGACCCCGGAGTCTGGATTGAGGATTATATCCTACACATACATATGGCCAGAGGAGACGATCTCCATGCCATAAAATACCTACCCCTCAAGCTCAAAGGGCCAGCTCGGCATTGGCTCAAAAGCCTCCCAGAAAATACCATTGGAAGTTGGGAAGAGCTTGAGGATGTGTTTCGAGCAAATTTTCAGGGGACTTATGTCCGCCCTCCGGATGTAGACGATTTAAGTCACATAACTCAACAACCCGGAGAGTCAGCACGCAAATTCTGGAACAGGTTCCTCACTAAAAAGAACCAAATAGTGGACTGTCCGGACGCTGAAGCCTTAGCAGCCTTTAAACACAATGTCTGAGACGAATGGCTCGCCAGACACCTCGGCCAAGAAAAACCAAGAACAATGGCCGCACTAACAAGCCTCATGACCCGCTTTTGCGCGGGGGAAGACAGCTGGCTGGCTAGATGCAGCACCAGTGACCCGAGTACATCCGAAGTCAGGGATGGAAATGGGAAATCACGACGCAGAAAAAATCAGCGCCGGAACAAGGAAAATGGCCCAAATAGTACGGTGGTCAACGCCGGATTCAAAAGCTCTCGGCCGAATAACAAAACACTGCCCCTCAAGGACAACAGTGACGAGCTATCCAACCTAAACAAGATTTTGGACAGGCTATGTCAAATACATGGTACCTCCGGGAAGCCTGCAAACCATACCCACAGAGATTGTTGGGTCTTCAAGCACTCCAGCCGACTTAACGCCGAACACAAGGGGCTCGACACACCAAGCGAAAGTGACGAACCCCAAAAGCAGCACTCAGGAAAACAGAAGACTTTCCCACTAGAAGTCAAAATAGTGAACTCACTTCATGTGATAACACGAAAACACAGTGCGGCACCTGCCATACCAGGACACCGTCCGCAGAATGGGGATAGACCCTACCAAAATTCGCCATAACAGCACTTCCTTCAAAGGAGTGACGCCAGGCCTTTAAGCCAATTATACGGGCTCTGTACCACTAGAGGTTGTGTTCGGTTCATCCGACAACCTCCGTCGCGAAAAGCTCACTCTCCATAGCGCCCCATTTTACAGTGGCCATCGAGCACTACTGGGACGCAAAGCTTTCGCCCGCTTTAACGCAATACCACATTACACGTCTCTTATACTTACAATGCCCAGTCCACGCGGCATAATCTCATTAAAGAGTAACTCCGAGTGTTCCTCGACCACGGAGAGCGTGGGGATGCCTTGACAGCCACTCCGACCTTGCAGATCAAGGCCCCTAAACACAGGTCATTCAGACCCCAGACATGGTTAGGTGAGTCCGGCGTAAATAAACAAGGGGCTTCCCAGCCGCATACCCCCATTATAAGGGGCCGCGCGTATAAATGATGAGAGCCAATAAAGCTCAACTTTCTTCATCTTTCAAATTATACTTTATTTTAATACAACTTTTGCATGATATTTCTTAGAAACTAAGTCCTTCTCTTTTACAGATGAAGCACGTGCTACGCCCGTCCAGGATACAGCACAACGGAGACACGGGCGCAGACATGCAGCAGGGACCCGTTGCAAGGATTCTTTTCAGATTAAGACCCTGCGTAAACCTTTCGTACTGTCTCTTGTTGATACACATCCCCCGGTTTCCTACCATAGCCGAGGAGGAGGCTGGCGTTTTGGCATCGGCCGCGTCAGAAGTTCCCGCCTGTACCTGGACACTAGGGGCTTAGGGCATTGTTCTGCCCGGTATCATAAAGACCGAACACCTCAGGGAGTGTTCGACGTCTCGAGTTAGTGAAGGAAATATGCCCTAGAGGCAATAATAAAGTTACTATTTATTTCCTCATATCATGATAAATGTTTATTATTCATGCTAGAATTGTATTAACCGGAAACATGATACATGTGTGAATACATAGACAAACATATAGTCACTAGTATGCCTCTACTTGACTAGCTCATTAATCAAAGATGGTTATGTTTCCTAACCATAGACATGTGTTGTCATTTGATTAATGGGATCACATCATTAGAAGAATGATGTGATTGACATGACCCATTCCGTTAGCCTAGCACTTGATCGTTTAGTATGTTGCTATTGCTTTCTTCATGACTTATACAAAGTTCCTGCAACTATGAGATTGTGCAACTCACGTTTACTGGAAGAACACTTTGTGTGCTACCAAACGTCACAACGTAACTGGGTGATTATAAAGGTGCTCTACATGTGTTTCCGAAGGTACATGTTGGGTTGGCATAATTCGAGATTAGGTTTTGTCACTCCGATTGTCGGAGAGGTATCTCTGGGCCCTCTCGGTAATACTCATCACCTAATACTTGCAAGCATTGTAACTAATGAGTTAGTTATAAGATGATGTGTTACAAAACGAGTAAAGAGACTTGCCGGTAATGAGATTGAACTAGGTATTGGATACCGACGATCAAATCTCGGGCAAGTAACATACCGATGACAAAGGGAACAATGTATGTTGTTATGTGGTTTGACCGATAAAGATCTTCGTAGAATATGTAGGAACCAATATGGGCATCCAGGTTCCACTATTGGTTATTGACCGAGAATGGTTCTAGGTCATGTCTACATAGTTCTCGAACCCGTAGGGTCCGCACGCTTAATGTTACGATGACAGTTTTATTATGAGTTTATAAGTTTTGATGTACCGAAGTTTTTTCGGAGTCCCGGATGTGATCACGGACATGACGAGGAGTCTCGAAATGGTCGAGACATAAAGATTGATATATTGGAAGCCTATGTTTGGACATCGGAAAGGTTCCGGGTGAAATCGAGATTTTACCGGAACACCGGGGGGTTACAGGAACCCTCCCGGGGGTTAATGGGCCTTAGTGGGCCATGAGGGAGAAGAGGAGGGCCGGCCAGGGCAGGCCGCGCGCCCCCTCCCCCCTAGTCCGAATAGGACAAGGAAGGGGGTGCGGCGCCCCCCTTTCCTCTTTCCCCTCCCCCCTTTCCTTCTCCACCAAGGCAAGAGGGGGGAGTCCTACTCCCGGTGGGAGTAGGACTCCTCCAGGCGCACCCCAAGGGGGACGACCGCACCTCCCCCTCCCTCCTTTATATACGGGGGCAGGGGGCACCCCATAACACACAAGTTGATCTACGGATTGTTCCTTAGCCGTGTGCGGTGCCCCCCTCCACCATATTCCACCTCGGTCATATCGTTGCGGAGTTTAGGTGAAGCCCTGCGCCGGTAGAACATCATCATCGTCACCACGCCGTCGTGCTGACGGAACTCATCCCCGAAGCTTTGCTGGATCGGAGCCCGGGGATCGTCATCGAGCTGAACGTGTGCTGAACTCGGAGGTGTCGTACGTTCGGTGCTTGGATCGGTCGGATTGTGAAGACGTACGACTACATCAACCGCGTTGTCATAACGCTTCCGCTTACGGTCTACGAGGGTATGTGGACGAACACTCTCCCCTCTCGTTGCTATGACATCACCATGATCTTGCGTGTGCGTAGGAAATTTTTTGAAATTACTACGTTCTCCAACAGTGGCATCCGAGCCTGGTTTTATGCGTAGATGTCATATGCACGAGTAGAACACAAGTGAGTTGTGGGCGATATAAGTCATACTGCTTACCAGCATGTCATACTTTGGTTTGGCGGTATTGTGAGATGAAGCGGCCCGGACCGACATTACGTGTACGCTTACGCGAGACTGGTTTCACCGCTACGAGCACTCGTTGCTTAAAGGTGGCCGGCGGGTGTCTGTCTCTCTCACTTTAGCTGAATCGAGTGTGGCTACACCCGGTCCTTGCGAAGGTTAAAACGGCACCAACTTGACAAACTATCGTTGTGGTTTTTGATGCGTAGGTAAGAACGGTTCTTGCTAAGCCCGTAGCAGCCACGTAAAACTTGCAACAACAAAGTAGAGAACGTCTAACTTGTTTTTGCAGGGCTAGTCAACTAGAGGCTTACTAGGGACATGGTGTTGTCTATGTATCCACACATGTATCTGAGTTTCCTATCAATACAATTCTAGCATGGATAATAAATGATTATCATGAACAAGGAAATATAATAATAATCAATTTATTATTGCCTCTAGGGCATATTTCCAACACTTACCAGCATGTCATACTTTGGTTCAGCGGTATTGTTGAATGAAGCGGCCCGGACCGACATTACGCGTACGCTTACGCGAGACTGGTTTTACCGCCATGCTTTGCACACAGGTGACTAGCGGGTGTCTGTTTCTCCAACTTTAGTTGAACCGAGTGTGGCTACGCCCGGTCCTTGCGAAGGTTAAAACAGCACTAAGTTGATGAACTATCGTTGTGGTTTTGATGCGTAGGTAAGAACGGTTCTTGCTCAGCCCGTAGCAGCCACGTAAAATTTACAACAACAAAGTAGAGGACGTCTAACTTGTTTTTGCAGGGCATGTTGTGATGTGATATGGTCAAGACGTGATGCTATATTTTATTGTATGAGATGATCATGTTTTGTAACCGAAGTTATCGACAACTGGCAGGAGCCATATGGTTGTCGCTTTATTGTCTGAAATGCAAACGCCCTGTAATTGCTTTACTTTATCACTAAGCGGTAGCGATAGTCGTAGAAGCAATAGTTGGCGAGACGACAACGATGCTACGATGAAGATCAAGGTGTCGCGCCGGTGACGATGGTGATCATGACGATGCTTCGGAGATGGAGATCACAAGCACAAGATGATGATGGCCATATCATATCACTTATATTGATTGCATGTGATGTTTATCCTTTATGCATCTTATCTTGCTTTGATTGACGGTAGCATTTTAAGATGATCTCTCACTAAAATTATCAAGAAGTGTTCTCCCTGAGTATGCACCGTTGCCAAAGTTCGTCGTGCCCAGGCACCACGTGATGATCGGGTGTGATAAGCTCTACGTCCATCTACAGCGGGTGCAAGACAGTTTTGCACACGCGGAATACTCAGGTTAAACTTGACGAGCCTAGCATATGCAGATATGGCCTCAGAACACGGAGACCGAAAGGTTGAGCGTGAATCATATAGTAGATATGATCAACATAATGATGTTCACCATTGAAAACTACTCCATCTCACGTGATGATCGGTTATGGTTTAGTTGATTTGGATCACGTGATCACTTAGATGACTAGAGAGATGTCTGTCTAAGTGGGAGTTCTTAAGTAATATGATTAATTGAACCTAAATTTATCATGAACTTAGTACCTGATAGTATTTTGCTTGTCTATGTTTGTTTGTAGATAGATGGCTCGTGTTGTTGTTCCGTTGAATTTTAATGCGTTCCTTGAGAAAGCAAAGTTGAAAGATGATGGTAGCAATTACACGGACTGGGTTCTTAACCTGAGGATTATCCTCATTGCTGCACAGAAAAGTTACATCCTGGAAGCACCGCTGGGTGCCAGGCCTGCTGCTGATGCAACTGACGACGTTAAGAACGTCTGGCAGAGCAAAGCTGATGACTACTCTATAGTTCAGTGTGCCATGCTTTACGGCTTAGAACCGGGTCTTCAACGACGTTTTGAACGTCATGGAGCATATGAGATGTTTCAAGCAAATGCCCGGATTGAGAGATATGAAGTCTCCAATAAGTTCTACAGCTGCAAGATGGAGGAGAATAGTTCTGTTAGTGAGCATATACTCAAAATGTCTGGGTATAATAATCACTTGATTCAACTGGGAGTTAATCTTCCGGATGATAGCGTCATTGACAGAATTCTCCAATCACTGCCACCAAGCTACAAGAGCTTTGTGATGAACTATAATATGCAAGGGATGAACAAGACTATTCCCGAGCTCTTCGCAATGCTAAAAGCTGCGGAGGTAGAAATCAAGAAGGAGCATCAAGTGTTGATGGTCAACAAGACCACTAGTTTCAAGAAAAAGGGCAAAGGGACGAAGAAAGGGAACTTCAAGAAAAACAGCAAGCAAGTTGCTGCTCAAGAGAAGAAACCCAAGTCTGGACCTAAGCCTGAAACTGAGTGCTTCTACTACAAGCAGACTGGTCACTGGAAGCGGAACTGCCCCAAGTATTTGGCGGATAAGAAGGATGGCAAAGTGAACAAAGGTATATGTGATATACATGTTATTGATGTGTACCTAACTAGAGCTCGTAGTAGCACCTGGGTATTTGATACTGGTTCTGTTGCTAATATTTGCAACTTGAAACAGGGACTATGGAATAAGCGAGCACTAGCCAAGGACGGGTCACGATGCGCGTGGGAAACGGTTCCAAAGTCGATGTGATCGCGGTCGGCACGCTACCTCTACATCTACCTTCGGGATTAGTTTTAGACCTGAATAATTGTTATTTGGTGCCAGCGTTGAGCATGAACATTATATCTGGATCTTGTTTGATGCGAGACGGTTATTCATTTAAATCAGAGAATAATGGTTGTTCTATTTATATGAGTAATATCTTTTATGGACATGCACCCTTGAAGAGTGGTCTATTTTTATTAAATCTCGATAGTAGTGATACACATATTCATAGTGTTGAAACCAAAAGATGCAGAGTTAATAATGATAGTGCAACTTATTTGTGGCACTGCCGTTTGGGTCATATCGGTGTAAAGCGCATGAAGAAACTCCATACTGATGGACTTCTGGAATCACTTGATTATGAATCACTTGGTACTTGCGAACCATGCCTTATGGGCAAGATGACTAAAACGCCATTCTCCGGAACTATGGAGCGAGCAACTGATTTGTTGGAAATCATACATACTGATGTTTGTGGCCCAATGAATGTTGAGGCTCGTGGCGGGTATCGTTATTTTCTCTCCTTCACAGATGATTTGAGCAGATATGGGTATATCTACTTGATGAAACACAAGTCTGAAACATTTGAAAAGTTCAAAGAATTTCAGAGTGAAGTGGAAAATCATCGTAACAAGAAAATAAAGTTTCTACGATCTGATCGTGGAGGAGAATATTTGAGTTATGAGTTTGGCCTACACTTGAAACAATGTGGAATAGTTTCGCAACTCACGCCACCTGGAACACCACAACGAAACGGTGTGTCCGAACGTCATAATCGTACTTTACTGGATATGGTGCGATCTATGATGTCTCTTACTGATTTACCGCTATCATTTTGGGGTTATGCTTTAGAGACGGCCGCATTCACGTTAAATAGGGCACCATCAAAATCCGTTGAGACGACACCTTATGAACTGTGGTTTGGCAAGAAACCAAAGTTGTCGTTTCTTAAAGTTTGGGGCTGCGATGCTTATGTGAAGAAACTTCAACCAGATAAGCTCGAACCTAAATCGGAGAAATGTGTCTTCATAGGATACCCAAAAGAAACTATTGGGTACACCTTCTATCACAGATCCGAAGGCAAGACATTCGTTGCTAAGAATGGATCCTTTCTAGAGAAGGAGTTTCTCTCGAAAGAAGTGAGTGGGAGGAAAGTAGAACTTGATGAGATAACTGTATCTACTCCCTTATTGGAAAGTAGTTCATCACGAGAACCGGTTCCTGTGACTACTACACCAATTAGTGAGGAAGCTAATGATGATGATCATGAAACTTCAGATCAAGTTTCTACTGAACCTCGTAGGTCTACCAGAGTAAGATCCGCGCTAGAGTGGTACAGTAATCCTATTCTGGAAGTCATGTTACTTGACCATGATGAAGCTATGAACTATGAGGAAGCGATGATGAGCCCGGATTCCGCAAAATGGCTAGAAGCCATGAAATCTGAGATGGGATCCATGTATGAAAACAAAGTATGGACTTTGGTTGACTTGCCCGATGATCGGCAAGCCATTGAGAATAAATGGATCTTTAAGAGGAAGACTGACGCTGATGGTAATATAACTGTCTATAAAGCTCGACTTGTTGCAAAAGGTTTTCGACAAGTTCAAGGGGTTGACTACGATGAGACTTTCTCACCAGTAGCGATGCTTAAGTCCGTCCGAATCATGTTAGCTATTGCTGCATTTCATGATTATGAAATTTGGTAAATGGATGTCAAGACTGCATTCTTGAATGGATTTCTAGAAGAAGAGTTGTATATGATGCAGCCGGAAGGTTTTATTGATCCAAAAGGTGCTCACAAAGTGTGCAAGCTCCAGCGTTCCATTTATGGACTGGTGCAAGCATCTCGGAGTTGGAATAAACGCTTTGATAGTGTGATCAAAGCATATGGTTTTATACAGACTTTTGGAGAAGCCTGTATTTACAAGAAAGTGAGTGGGAGCTCTGTAGCATTTCTAATTTTATATGTAGATGACATATTATTAATTGGAAATGATATAGAATTTCTGGATAGCATAAAAGGATACTTGAATAAAAGTTTTTCAATGAAAGACCTCGGTGAAGCTGCTTACATATTGGGCATCAAGATCTATAGAGATAGATCAAGATGCTTAATAGGACTTTCACAAAGCACATACCTTGACAAAATTTTGAAAAAGTTCAAAATGGATCAGGCAAGGAAAGGATTCTTGCCTGTGCTACAAGGTGTGAAGTTGAGTCAAACTCAATGCCCGACCACAGCAGAAGATAGAGAGAAAATGAAAAATGTTCCCTATGCTTCAGCCATAGGCTCTATCATGTATGCAATGCTGTGTACCAGACTTGACGTATGCTTAGCAATAAGCTTGGCAGGAAGGTACCAAAGTAATCCAGGAGTGGATCACTGGACAACGGTCAAGAACATCCTGAAATACCTGAAAAGGACTAAGGATATGTTTCTCGTATATGGAGGTGACAAAGAGCTAGTCGTAAATGGTTACGTCGATGCAAGCTTTGACACTGATTCGGACGATTCTAAATCGCAAACCGGATACGTGTTTTTGTTAAACTGTGGAGCTGTAAGTTGGTGAAGTTCTAAACAAAGCGTCGTAGCAGGATCTACATGTGAAGCGGAGTACATAGCTGCTTCGGAAGCAGCAAATGAAGGAGTCTGGATGAAGGAGTTCATTTCCGATCTAGGTGTCATACCTAGTGCATCGGGACCAATGAAGATCTTCTATGACAATACTGGTGCAATTGCCTTGGCAAAGGAATCCAGATTTCACAAGAGGACCAAGCACATCAAGAGACGCTTCAATTCCATTCGGGACCAAGTCCAAGTGGGAGACATAGAGATTTGCAAAATACATACGGATCTGAATGTTGCAGACCTGTTGACTAAGCCTCTCTCACGAGCAAAACATGATCAACACCAAGACTCCATGGGTGTTAGAATCATTACTATGTAATCTAGATTATTGACTCTATTGCAAGTGGGAGACTGAAGGAAATATGCCCTAGAGGCAATAATAAAGTTATTATTTATTTCCTCATATCATGATAAATGTTTATTATTCATGCTAGAATTGTATTAACCGGAAACATGATACATGTGTGAATACATAGACAAACATATAGTCACTAGTATGCCTCTACTTGACTAGCTCATTAATCAAAGATGGTTATGTTTCCTAACCATAGACATGTGTTGTCATTTGATTAATGGGATCACATCATTAGAAGAATGATGTGATTGACATGACCCATTCCGTTAGCCTAGCACTTGATCGTTTAGTATGTTGCTATTGCTTTCTTCATGACTTATACAAAGTTCCTGCAACTATGAGATTGTGCAACTCACGTTTACCAGAAGAACACTTTGTGTGCTACCAAACGACACAACGTAACTGGGTGATTATAAAGGTGCTCTACAGGTGTTTCCGAAGGTACATGTTGGGTTGGCATAATTCGAGATTAGGTTTTGTCACTCCGATTGTCGGAGAGGTATCTCTGGGCCCTCTCGGTGATACTCATCACCTAAGCCTTGCAAGTATTGTAGCTAATGAGTTAGTTATAAGATGATGTGTTACAGAACGAGTAAAGAGACTTGCCGGTAACGAGATTGAACTAGGTATTGGATACCGACGATCAAATCTCGGGCAAGTAACATACCGATGACAAAGGGAACAACGTATGTTGTTATGCGGTTTGAACGATAAAGATCTTCGTAGAATATGTAGGAACCAATATGGGCATCTAGGTTCCGCTATTGGTTATTGACCGAGAATGGTTCTAGGTCATGTCTACATAGTTCTCGAACCCGTAGGGTCCGCACGCTTAACGTTACGATGATAGTTTTATTATGAGTTTATAAGTTTTGATGTACCGAAGTTTTTTCGGAGTCCCGGATGTGATCACGGACATGACGAGGAGTCTCGAAATGGTCGAGACATAAAGATTGATATATTGGAAGCCTATGTTTGGACATCGGAAAGGTTCCGGGTGAAATCGGGATTTTACCGGAACACCGGGGGTTACCGGAACCCTCCCGGGGGTTAATGGGCCTTAGTGGGCCATGAGGGAGAAGAGGAGGGCCGGCCAGGGCAGGCGGCGCGCCCCCTCCCCCCCTAGTCCGATTAGGACAAGGAAGGGGGGCGGCGCCCCCCTTTCCTCTTTCCCCTCCCCCCTTTCCTTCTCCACCAAGGCAAGAGGGGGGAGTCCTACTCCCGGTGGGAGTAGGACTCCTCCAGGCGCACCCCAAGGGGGCCGGCCGCACCTCCCCCTCCCTCCTTTATATACGGGGGCAGGTGGGCACCCCATAACACACAAGTTGATCTACGGATTGTTCCTTAGCCGTGTGCGGTGCCCCCCTCCACCGTATTCCACCTCGGTCATATCGTCGTAGAGTTTAGGCGAAGCCCTGCGCCGGTAGAACATCATCATCATCACCACGCCGTTGTGCTGACGGAACTCATCCCCGAAGCTTTGCTGGATCGGAGCCCGGGGATCGTCATCGAGCTGAACGTGTGCTGAACTCGGAGGTGTCGTACGTTCGGTGCTTGGATCGGTCGGATCGTGAAGACGTACGACTACATCAACCACGTTGTCATAACGATTCCGCTTACGGTCTACGAGGGTACGTGGACGAACACTCTCCCCTCTCGTTGCTATGCCATCACCATGATCTTGCATGTGCGTAGGAAATTTTTTGAAATTACTACGTTCTCCAATAGTTAGGCCTTATATGCATCATCTCTGAATCATGTCTTTGGTCAAATGTTGGGTTTGCCCGGCTCCTGTGTTTTGCTGCCTTACGTTCTGTATCATAGGCTAACGCGGCACCAGGAGAACTACTACGATTGTGCCCCGGTTCAGCCGGGCGAGCACCTCAGTAGAGAAAGCCGAAAACTGACTGTCATGATATAGCGAGAGACTGGTCAACCACTCGATCGACCATTGGAATGTTTATAATTCCTCCGCTTTGACGAAGGACCGCTTCCCGGTCTGGCACATACGCGCCCCGAAGTTTGGAGAAGAGCGGTGCCGCTAGGGGCTATATAGTAGCCCCACATTCGAGCTCCTATGGCTAAGTGAAAGTGATAAAGCATTATAGTCCGGTTGCCTAGTTTGCTACACTATCACCTCCCTAAAAGGACCAAGACGTTGGATTAAGTGTGAAAAGGCGTTTTTCTTTTTGCAAACACCCCCGCACCATGTGCGTGGGGCTGAAGCCAAAGACTGCCATCTTTCAGGTTATACATACACGGCCGCACAGGAGATAGTTCAATATTTGAACGCACAAGTATAAAAAGCTATTGCATTATAAACATGACCTCATAAATCATACATGTCATGTGAACATAACATCTTTCGAGCACTGCGACTCTATTAAATGAGCGCCCTGCAGGACTTCCTCAAAATAGTGCTCGGCGGTTAACCGGCCTTTGTCCGAACCCTGGGATGCAACAACGGTGGCATCCATCTCCGCCCAGTATGTCTTAACACGGGCGAGAGCCATCCATGCACCTTCTATGCATGTCGACCGCTTCATTGCCTCGATATGCGGCACCGCCCCAAGGAATCGCTGCAACAAGCCAAAATAACTCTCAGGCTTGGACCTTTCCGGCCACAGATGAGCGACCACACCTGTCATGGCAAGTCCGGACAATCTATTCAACTCAGCCCACTCAGCCAGCCGGTCAGTCAATGGAAGTGGACGCTCCGGACTATGGAATTGAGACCAAAAAAGCTCTTCCATTTCGTGATCCTTCTGGCTTCGGAAGTGCACGACCGCGTCCGCCGCACTCGCCGCCAAATCCAGATAAGGATCCTCCGCACCACACAATTGGCCCAACTGAGCATACTTTGGATCCGTGAACTTCCTACGCAGCAGAAAGGGCTTTCCAGCCGCAATATCTTTGGCCTGACGCAGTTCCTCCTTCATAGCCCGCATCGCACTACGGGCATCCTTGGCTTCGGCGGCGGCCCTCTTCAGGTCCTCTTGCTCCGCTCGGCGTTCTCTTTCAAGAACCTCATAGCGGTCGGTAGCATCTTTCAATTTCACGGCCATTCCGGCCATCTCCTCCCTGCTTCGGCAGTGAGCAGCCTTTTCGGCTTTTAGCTCTTCCGCTGCCTTCAAGGCAGCCGCATCACTTTTCCTGGCTTGCTCCTTGGCTCGAGCAAGCTCTGCTCGAAGGTCTTCCACAGCAGCGGCACCATCTGCATCAAGCATACAAATTGTAATGAATGGGCATCAGCTCCCTTACTAAGTGACCGCGGAGCAACCACCTACCTTGTGACTCGTTAAGTCGTTTATTGACTAGCGCAATGTCCGCATCCGCAACGTCGAGTTGCCGCTTCAGCTCGGCAATTCCATCAGTCCGGCTGGCCACCGAACGTTCCGCCACCTGCATAAGAAAGGTGACATCCTATAACTGAGATTATGATCCTCGGCACGCTGTCGCTTTCGACAGCATACCAAGTCTCAGGGGCTGTTATCTATACAGGGTGCACTCCATGTGCAAAACTGTCAAAAGGTATGTCATTTTTTGCGTACCTCAAACCCCGTCAGCAAACTTCCGGCGGCCTCATACAACCCGCTCTCGGCGGATGAGATCCTTTCAATCACCATACTCATTAATGTGCAGTGATCTTCTGAGATAGACGCCCTCTTGAGCAAATCCTGCAGCTCCACCGGCCGTACTCTAGTGGGTGCCGAACTCCCCGGCCCCGCCGGACTCGGGGAGACCCTCCATGACGACACCTCAGGGTCGTCCGCCCCTTCCGACGGGGCGGCAGATGGAGGCGTTTCGCTCTCCATCATCTCCGGATGAAGGTCCCCCGAAGATGAGCTCTGCTGAGATGGGCTGAGATCTGAACTACAAGGTGAAAACTTCGGTTACCCTTAGAAATAAAGCAGGGGTGTCCCCTATTACAAAAGTCCCCCTTTTTACTTACGGCTCGCTGGAGGGATGATTCCTCTGAGGAGACAGTGCTGCCGGGGCTCTTCCCGGCACAAGACCTTCCGGTGCAGATTTCTTTCCCCGCTTTGAGGCCTTGGCCTCCAGGTCTCCGGAAGCGGTCCTCTTATCCCCCTGGAAGAAGGGACTCTCGATTCCCCCCTTACTGAAATCCTCCTTGGCAGAGGTGGTAGTTTCCCTGTGCCCCCCTTCGCCCTCCTCCGAAGATGCAACCTCCAACATTTTGATTAACACGAGATCTGGTGTGGTCTCAGGGAGGGGGGCCGGACATCGTATCAGTTTTGCTTGCGCTGTCCACTCCTGTCCAAGGCATAGCTGGTTAAAAGGCAAACCCATGATAAATAAATGGACAATGTGTCCGGACACAGGGCTACTTACTTGAGTATTCGGGCGATTGCAGCTTAGGCCAGCATCCTCGGTCAAGTCCGGACGCATCTCTTGCGATCCAAAGAACAGTTTGTACATCTCCATGGGCGTCAAACCCGTGAAGTGTTGGAGAGCCCGTGGCCCCTCCGGATTAAATTCCCATAGGCGGAGGGGGCGGCGTTTGCAGGGCAGAAGGCGCCGAATCAGCATAACCTGTGCCACTGCGACCAGATTGATCTCCCTTTCTTGGAGGCCTCGAATCCGGTCCTGCAATAGAGGTACGTCTTTAGACGGCCCCCAGTCAAGCCCCTCGTTGACCCATGATGTCAGCCGTTGTGGAGGGCCCGGGCGAAAGACGGGCGGTGGCCTCTGCCTGCTGCCCCTGGGCGCGGTGATATAAAACCACTCCTGTTGCCACGAGCCGAGCTCCTCCTGAAAGGAGCCCTCGGGCCATGGAGCATCATCCCTCTTGCTTATAACCGCCCCTCCGCACTCTGCCTGATGCCCCTCAATCATCTTCGGCTCCACGTTGAAGGTTTTGAGCCACAAGACGAAGTGAGGGGTAGTGCGGAGGAAGGCTTCGCAGACGACAATGAATGATGAGATGTGGAGGATGGACTCCGGAGCCAAGTCATGGAATTCCAGCCCATAGTAAAACATGAGCCCCCTCACGAAGGGATCCATCGGGAAGCCTAAACCCCGACGGAGGTGAGACACAAACATGACGCTCTCGCCGGGCTCGGGAGTAGGAATAACTTGCCCTCGGGCAGGCAACCTATGCGAAATCTCGTAGGTTAAGTACCTAGCGTCTCTCAGCTTTAGCACGTCCTCTTCCGTGATGGAGGAGGGCATCCACCGGCCTCGTAGGTCGGAGTCGGACATTGTCGAAGGTTGGAAGTACCCGAATCTGGAGCCCTGGGTGTTGGAACTCGGGGCGAGGGGCGGATTCGATTGAGGATTGAAGAAAAAGAACGGGCCTTGGTCTCATTATAAAGAGGAAGAATACCAAGAGCCGTCCCCGTGACCGTTTGGAACTCGCCTTTGATGGAGGGGGCGTGGCAACGGGCGCGGTTGGGTTATCCACGTTCGTATTTATGGGAATCCCGGAATAAGGGGAACACAATCTCTGCTTCGACAAGACGTGCCAAGGAAACCGCTTCGCTAAACACGCTGGGGTGGTACAATAAAAACGATTCGAGTAAAGGCTTGGTAGTGGTGTGACATCACGCCACCAAATACGTCAGCAGATTGAACTTGTGTAAATATCATTCTCTCTACGGTGGTATGTGGAATTTATTTTGTAGAGCCGGACACTATCCTGGTGTTCACAATCTTCTATAAATTTTTCGGAGAAGGAACCCGCCTTGCAATGCCGAAGACAACATGCGCGCCGGACTCATCTTCATTGAAGCCTGGTTCAGGGGCTACTGAGGGAGTCCTGGACTAGGGGGTGTCCGGATAGCCGGACTATCATCATCGGCCAGACTCCAAGACTATGAAGATACAAGATTGAAGACTTCGTCCCATGTCCGGATGGGACTTTCCTTGGCGTGGAAGGCAAGCTTGGCGATACGGATATGTAGATCTCCTACCATTGTAACCGACTCTGTGTAACCCTAGCCCTCTCCGATGTCTATATAAACCGGATGGCTTTAGTCCGTAGGACGAACAACAATCATACCATAGGCTAGCTTCTAGGGTTTAGCCTCCTTGATCTCGTGGTAGATCTACTCTTGTAATACCACATCATCAATATTAATCAAGCAGGACGTAGGGTTTTACCTCCATCAAGAGGGCCCGAACCTGGGTAAAACATCGTGTCCCTTGTCTCCTGTTACCATCCGCCTAGACGCATAGTTCGGGACCCCTACCCGAGATCCGCCGGTTTTGACACCGACAATCATCATATGTAGTTCTAGATGATATAGCCACACCACATATGTAGTTCTAGATGATATCGAAGCCGATCATCATCCTCAAGCCTGGGCGGTGGGTGTTCCTGATAGTAATTAGGATGGCCTGTCCAACACGAAGATTCTTGCCATCGAGGAATCTCTTCCACCCAACTGAGTTTAAGTATGTGCGAACCGTCCCGTGTCCACGCGGTAAGTACAGGTTGTGACGGAGCCCCTTGCGGTAAGGCGTAGTCCAGCTGAGCCTTCTTCATCAGGGTCGGTACCATAACTCATAGATAGGCTCTTTGCCATTTCCGAATAAGAAAAACATATCAATAAATAAATAGCCTCGCACATACTCTTGCAAATAGGTATATATGGACATCTACACTATTAATAGTTCCTTAGATCTACACTAATAAGCATGTGATTGAACTCTACACTAAAGCATATCATCGACTAGATTCCACAAATATATCATTGGACTCACACAAGCATATATCGGATAATTTGCATTTGTAAGTATAATACCATATCATGTCGATCGACCATGTAATTTGTCCCAGGGGGCGGAATGCCCCAAGATTCCATTGGAGGATTCTGCCAAGGAGTGGAAGAATTCCTTCTTCTATGTCCGCAACCTAGGCGCGGACCGCATCAACCTTCCGGTCTTCACCATCGCGCCACCGCAGGCGAAGATGAACTAGGGTTACTACCCAGGAACCCGTCACGAGAGATACTCAATCTCTGCGAGCAGGTAGCGGTGATGAAGACGCGGGAGGGGCTCACCAGCACCAACCTTCTTGCCGCCTTCATCACGCGCCAGGTCCTTCCGCCGTAGTGGCGCACCTGCCTCATCGGTGATATGGTTGGTCTTCAAGACCCCAACCGCATAGGGGCGGCGCGCCTGTTGGCGGACCAGGTCGCGCACCGGGTCAACGACATCTCCAAGGCCAACCTGGGGGACGACTGGCGGTTCGGCAAGGCGCCGTACAGCCATTCGAATCCGGCACCTCTGGTGAGTTTTTGGTCTTCTTACTTAATGTTGCGCATGTCCTCATACGTCCCGACGCGACGCGGGAGGTGCTCATGAATGCCATCCGGCACCCTTACGCCCGGGCTCCGTCGTAGGTGATGCGGGCAGCGGCGGAGGAGCCGGCATCCCACGACGGAGAGAGGAGGACGAGGTCGACGTCGGTTCTGGGCGCCGCGCGGGTAAGTCATGCCTTCTTGCCTTCTTTTTTGTGTTTCTTGAGTTGTCGGTTGCGACACGGCGCGGGCGACATTGACGCCGATTGTTGATGTAGTGGCGTTGGGCGGAGGAGGAGGCGACGCGGGCGGAGCCGGGTCGTCGCGGGGGGTGGCGCCGAGCCGTCTGCACGGGAAGAACAGTGTCGCGCCACGGCCCCGGGCCCCGAAGCGCGTGGCGGACCCGGCCGGGAGCGCGAGTCCGGCCTAGAGGAGGCGCGGCGCTGGGCAAGGGAGGCCAGCGAGGGCCGCCGTCCTAGTTTTGCCGGAGTAAGTTTCTTCTTCCATTCGCGTCCGAGTAGTCGAGTCGGCATTGCTTTTTGTTCATTTTGTCTTTTCTTTACGTCGCCAATTGCGCTGGCGAGGGCGGCGGCTGATGCCGCGGCCGCTGAGGAGGCCGCATTCCAGAGGAGCCGGCCCGGCCCCGTCGACCAGGACAAGGAGGAGGAGCCGGCAGATCCGGACCTCGGCCTGGAGCCGACCGATGCCGAAGGCCTGGCCTGGTGAGACAGGAACAGGGCCGAGGTGGAGCTGGAGGCGGCATCAGTCCGGGCCTGGACCGATGCTGTGGCGGCATGGGCGTGAGCTGGTGTGGCGCGAGATGCCGGAGGGCACGGTGGTGGAGGCGACGGTCTTCGAGCCGTCGTTGGTGAGGGAGCACGGCCGAGGAGGCCGGCCTGATGTGGCGGACCTCGACCTGGAGGTCGTGGAGGTGGAGGACAACACCCCGCCGCGGGTCGACATTGTCGAGCGGGCGGGGGTCGACGGAGGCGGCAACAACGCCGTCTTGGAGGAGGCGCCACGGGTGGCACCGCAGGGGACACCGCATGCGTCGAGGGAGGCTCCGCAGATAGGGGCATTGCAAGTCGTCCCAGCGGCCGGGTCGTCGGTGGCGTCGCAAGCCGTCTCGGTGGTCGGGTCGTAGGCGGCGCCGGAGAGGGCGGCGAAGGAGGCGCTGGCCGCGGCGGGAGCGGACAGCGGGGAGCATGCCATGGTGCCCCGGCAAGGGGGCGTTGGGCCGCCGTGTTGTAGCCGGCATGGAGCATGGGCTCCATGGTCTTCGGGCCCCAGACCCAGGAGGAGGCGGCAATGGACGCCGTCAGCCGCCATCTGCGCGGGCGGACAGACCGGATCGAGGCCTTCGCCCAGGCCGAGGTAGAGCGGACATGGGATCTGGAGCACGCCGTGCTGGTAAGTTTTCTTCGCAGCTTCTTCTTTGTGGGGGCGAGCTAGCACACCCACTGGGTGTAGCCCCCAAGGTTTGGGCCAACTACGTAGTTGTTGGGTCGAATCTTTAGAATGTTGTCTTTGTTTTGATCGCTGCCTTCTTCAGCAACTCGACGTCTACCGGGTCAGCGCCTTCAACCGCCTCCTGGGCAAATACCGGGAGCTCAAGGAGCAGCTCACCGCCAAGGAGGAGGAGCTCCGCATCGCTGCAAGTATCTTCGTGCTCTCTTCTAGTGGGGGCGCGCTAGCGCACCCACTTGGTGTAGCCCCCAAGATTCGGGCCAACTGTGTAACGGTTGGGCCAAATCTTAAGTCTTGATATTTCTTTTCTGAATCTTCTCTTTTCAGCCGAGGTGTTGTCCTGGCAGACCTGGCTGCTCCGGGCCGGTCATCACCATGACCGGTTTGTCACCGACACCGGCCGTCTTGGGGCCGAGGTGGCGCAGGCGAAGGCGGCGGCGGCCCGGCGGCGCTCGACGAGGCCAACCAGCTGCGAGAGTAGTTGGCGGGCCACAAGAGCCGCCTCGAGGCTGAGGTGGAGCTCCTTAAGGCGGAGGCCACCAAGGTGGTGGAGGCGCAGCGGGCCCTAGTCGAGGCGGACCAGCAACGCGGCAGGCTGGCCGACGACAAGGGATGGCTTCAGGCCGAGGTGGAACGCCTGAAGGGGCAGGCCACCACGGCGGAGGGGGCTCGTTAGGACGAGGCTCGTCGTCGCGAGGCGTCCGAGAAGGCGGCCGAGGACAAGGACGCCAAGATGAAGGCGGCCCTTGCCAAGGTGGCCAACTTGGAGAAGGCGCTCCAGGAGCGCGACCGCACCATTGATCGGGAGTGGCACGTTACATTGCTCGAAGCGCAGCAGCTGGAAGAATCCTTCTCCGGTAAGTGCTTTTCTTGAGTTTCGCCGGGTTGGGATCCGGCTTTTTTGTCCTTGATGTCCTTTTTCTAATTTTCTTTGTTTTCTGACAGGGAACTTCTCGGAGACGCATCGGCTGGCGGAGGAGGTCGTCCGCTTCCAGCACGACCTGCTGGGGGTTGTTGGCTCCAGGACCGACCCTCAGGTGGCGTGGACCTTCCCAGAAATCATGACCGCCGCTGAGGCCCGCCCGCGGGTCCTGGGTGACCAGATGGGGCGGTGAAAGTGCAACTATACCTAGGTGGTTTTGGTAATTCATAACAACATATAGCTCATTGAGCTAATGCTATTCCAAGACATATATTTCAGGAAAGCTCAATGAATGGCATGGCATGGATGATGAAAGTGGATCCCTCAAAATATCAAGGACAAAGGATTGGCTCAAGCTCAAAAGCTCAAGACTCTACATTTTATATTTCAGTGATCCAAGATCACATTGAGTCTATAGGAAAAGCCAATACTATCAAGGAGGGATGAGGTGTTGCTTAATGAGCCTCTTGCTTCATGTGCTTAGTGATATGCTCCAAAACCCTCAACTACTTTCTCACATCCACATATGACCTAAACCTAAAGCCAAAATCGGTCACACCGATTCTTTCTATCCGGCGCCACCGAGTTCAGATGTCATAGCCACTGCCACAAACCCTAGGCAAATCGGTCTCACCGATAGGGATCTCGGTCTCACCGAGATGGGATTGTAATCTCTCTGTTTCCCTTCGTAACGTTTCGGTCTAACCGAAGTGAGCGATCGGTCCCACCGAGATTGCAATGTAAACTCTTTGTTTCCCTTTTGTAACATTTCGGTCTCACCGAAAAGAGCAAATCGGTCCCACCGAGTTTACCTGACCAACTCTCTGGTTAGCTAATTACCAAAATCGGTCTCACCGAGTTTGTGTAATCGGTCTCACCGAGATTACGTTATGCCCTAACCCTAACCATATTGGTCCTACCGAGTTGCATTTCGGTCCCACCGAAAATCCTAACGGTCACTAGGTTTACTAAATCGGTCTGACCGAGTTTGTTGATTCGGTCCCACCGAGATTGGTAAATTGTGTGTAACGGTTAGATTTTGTGTGGAGGCTATATATACCCCACCACCTCCTCTTCATTCGTGGAGAGAGCCATCAGAACAAACCTACACTTCCAACTTACCAGTTATGAGAGAGAACTACCTACTCATGTGTTGAGGCCAAGATATTCCATTCCTACCATATGAATCTTGATCTCTAGCCTTCCCCAAGTTGCTTTCCACTCAAATCTTCTTTCCACCAGATCCAAATCCTATGAGAGAGAGTTGAGTGTTGGGGAGACTATCATTTGAAGCACAAGAGCAAGGAGTTCATCATCAACGCACCATTTGTTACTTCTTGGAGAGTGGTGTCTCCTAGATTGGCTAGGTGTCACTTGGGAGCCTCCGACAAAGATTGTGGAGTTGAACCAAGGAGTTTGTAAGGGCAAGGAGATCGCCTACTTCGTGAAGATCTACCGCTAGTGAGGCAAGTCCTTCGTGGGCGACGGCCATGGTGGGATAGACAAGGTTGCTTCTTCGTGGACCCTTCTTGGGTGGAGCCCTCCGTGGACTCGCGCAACCGTTACCCTTCGTGGGTTGAAGTCTCCATCAACGTGGATGTACGATAGCACCACCTATCGGAACCACGCCAAAAACATCCGTGTCTCCAACTGCGTTTGAATCCTCCAAACCCTTCCCTTTACTTTCTTGCAAGTTGCATGCTTTAATTTCCGCTGCCTATATACTCTTTGCATGCTTGCTTGATTTGTGTGATGATTGCTTGACTTGTCCAAAGATTGCTAAAATCTGCCAAACTCTAAAATTGGGAAAAGGTTAAGTTTTTAATTGGTCAAGTAGTCTAATCACCCCCCCCTCTAGACATACTTCAAGGTCCTACAAGTGGTATCAGAGCCTTGGTCTCCATTTGCTTTGATTTCCATAGCTTTTGGTGGTCATAGCCTTGGTTTCACAACCTAGGAGAGTATGGCGTCTAGCGAGGGAAATTATCACCGTAGAGGTCCTTACTTTGATGGAACTAATTTTGCTAGTTGGAAGCATAAGATGAAAATGCATATTCTTGGACATAACCCCGCCGTTTGGGCTATTATTTGTATTGGCTTGCAAGGTGAATTCTTTGATGGGAGAGAGCCGAACCGTGAAGCTAATGCGGAAGAATTGAAGATGCTGCAATACAACGCTCAAGCTTGTGATATCATCTTCAACGGATTGTGCCCCGAAGAATTCAACAAAATCAGCCGTCTTGAGAATGCAAAGGAAATTTGGGACACTTTGATTGATATGCATGAAGGTACCGACTCCGTCAAGGAATCCAAGTTGGATGTGCTCCAAAGTCAGCTTGACAAGTTCAAAATGAAGGATGGTGAAGGTGTCGCTGAAATGTACTCTAGGCTTGCTCTTATCACAAATGAGATTGCCGGCTTAGGGAGTGAAGAGATGACCGACAGATTCATCATCAAGAAGATCCTAAGAGCATTGGATGGAAAATATGATACCGTGTGCACATTGATTCAAATGATGCCCAATTACAAGAATCTCAAGCCAACGGAAGTCATTGGTAGAATTGTTGCTCATGAGATGTCACTCAAGGATAAGGAGGAACTTCACAACAAGTCAAGTGGTGCTTACAAAGCCTCATGTGAAGCCCCCACATCATCAAGTGAGAAACAAACCTTCAATGAAGAATTGAGCTTAATGGTGAAGAATTTCAACAAATTCTACAAGAGTAGAAGCAAAGAAAGAAGCTCTAAGTCAAGGTCCTACAATGACAAGAGATCTTCCAGTCGAGAGCGCAACTGCTACAATTGTGGGAGACCCGGACACTATTCCAATGAGTGTACGGCACCCTACAAAAGAAGAGAAGATTCTCCAAAAAGAAGAAGTAGAAGAGAAGAATCACCGCCAAGAGAGAGAAGGAGTAGAGATGATCGTTATGAACGAAGACCCTCACGGAGAAGCAAAGATTCGGAAAGGAAGGACAAGTCATCAAAGAGCTACACAAAACGAAGACATCAAGCTCATGTTGGTGAATGGGTATCCGGTTCCGACTCTGAACATCACTCCGAGAGAAGCTATCACTCCGACTCCGAACATACTCAAGATGAAGGTGTTGCCGGTCTAGCACTCGTGACAACCAACTCCTACGACATATTTGACTCACCAAATGAAGGAATTGGAAGATGCTTCATGGCCAAAGGTCCAAAGGTAACACATCCCGAGTATGTTGATTTCAATAGTGATGAAGATGACTTGCTAGGTGATGATGATTTACTTATTGACAACTCTAGTGATGAATACTATGATGGAACGATCAATTAATCATGCTAAACAAGATAAAACGAATGACAATGATAAGGAGAAGATTGAGCTTCTAACTAAAGAACTAAACACTCTTAAGTTAGCTCATGAAACTATCTTCGAAAATCATCGAGAACTTTTAAGGGCTCATGAGAAGTTACGCTTTGAAAAGCTCAATCTTGAGCAAGAGCATGAGTTCTTAAAGGCAATCAATGATGATCTTCGCAAGAAAAGTTCTTCTTATATTGCCAAGCGTTTACTCTTATCAACTTACATGCCTCAAGTCAAGTCTAGTAACAAGAACAAGAAAGATTCTTTCTCTAGTAGTAACAATAACAATGCTAAATCAAATATTGTTGCTTCTAGTAGTTCTCTTGATTCCACTAATGATTCTCTTAGCCAAGTTACACTTGAGCAAGAAAATAGCTTATTGAAGGGAATTATAGAGAAAGGTGTATACAAGAGCCTTGCCGGGAGTAAGCAATTCGAGGAAATTGTACGCAAGCAAGGAAGACACTGGAAGAATCAAGGTGTTGGTTTTGAACGAAAGTTCAATGCCAATGGAGTTGAGTGGGAAGAAGATCAATACCCCAAGACGAAGTTTGTTCCTCAACAAGAGAAGTATGATCCTACTTCTTTCAAGGGAACACAAGCTCAAGATGATCTTCCACCACAAGACCATAAAGGCAAGGACAAGCTTCAAGAGTAGATTGATGCATTTGAAGAAGCACCTAAGGCCTTGGTCAAGTGGGTTCCCAAGACTACGTCAAGTTCTACTTCATCAAGTACAACCACAACTCCAAGGATTCCCATCAAGATGATGTGGATCCCAAAGAAGAAGAACTAGAGAGTTCTTGAGGGTGACTCCACCAACATTCTTCAATCATATCATTACGGCAAGAGCCAGTGCAATCAACTTCCACATTTTGCACTAGTTCAAGGAGTCACAAACCCTCATGTTGGTAAGGCAAGGGACAAGATAACCAAATGATTTCATGGACATCATTTTGTGTGTGCATCACTCTATGTCTATGGATATTCTTGTTTTGTTCCTTGTGGGACTAACCCATGTAGGTATGTTGAAAGTGCAACTCACTCCAAAAGATTGCTCCAAATGATCTACATCAACTTTGAGCATTCACATCTTCAACACCTACATGAAGTCATCATCGACAAAACCCAAGGTTAGTTCATCCCTCTAAGGTGGGATCTCACATCTAGGGGGAGCTTAACTCTAAGAATTGAGTCAAAGCAACTCTAATGGTGTGAACACATCAATGCATTATGTAAAAGTGGTAACCCCACTTGAGCTTAAACGATGAGTATGACCTATGATCAAATGTTCTCATTTGACTCCTAAGTCAATATACTCATATATAGATGACCTAGTCATCGCCAATTGTTTGATAGATGCTAGTTTTGGTTGTGCATGCTTTGCCACATATTTCATTTGTCACTTTATTGTGTGAGCATGCTGGTTGCATATTTTACTCATTCAAGGACATCCACTTGTTGTTTTGATTGATTGGTTTCCTTTTCTTTGGCCAAGTGGATGGACAAGAATGCCTTAGAACCTTCTCTAGCTATCTATGCTTTTCTCGTCTCAAACTCTATTCATGCTACATCACAAAATTTGATCAAGTCAGATTCGAACCACTCTGTGTGAGGAGCACTCGGAGTCCCCGATTTGTCAGAGACTTAAACTTTCAAAACTTCTTTGTGATTCTCGGTTTGACCGATTCCTCCATTTTGGTCCCACCGAGATCACTAAGTCGATCTAGGTTTTCAATCTTGGTGCAACCGATATGAACTTTTCGGTCACACCGAGTTGCTGTAACTGTTAACAGTTATGCATCTCGGTGCCACCGAGTTGTTCAACTCGGCCACACTGACAGTGTCTGGCTATATATAGTCACGGGCAAAAATTTGGAAATTCCTCCAAACCCCTTCGCTCGCGCGTAGCAAGCTCTGACTACTAGGTCTACGGATCATCGACTTCGTCGCCAGCCGCGTCCTGTCGCTGGTCTCAGCCACCGTCAACGGATTTCTTCTCCGCCGTTGCTGCCGTAGCGAGTTCACCGCTGAACTAGGGTATGAACTCGATCACAGTGCTTTCCTCATCTGATTCTCGGCACATTGTGTTCGTAATGCATCTTGCCACGATTGAAAAACTCCTATCCAGTCAATGTGATCCTTAGAATAGATGCGATTTGAAAATTTAGGGTTAGGTTTCCGCCGAAACCATCTCGGACCCACCGGGTTGAAAAACTCGGTCTCACCGATTTGGCTAACGCCATTGCACTAGTAAGTCTCGGTCTGACCGAGAATTACAAATTGGTGTGACCGATTTTAGAACTTTGTGAAACCCTAGCAGTCTCGGTGCCACCGAACTGTGACTTAGTCTGACCGAGTTCACTAGTTTAGGTTCCAAAACTACTTCGGTATCACCGAGTTTGAAAATCGGTAGATCCGAAATGCTTTCTGTGGAAACTAACACTAAGTTTTTGAATCATTCTTTTGCAAAAATCTCTGCATTTTGTGATGCTCATCCACTCTATCTCATCTATAACTATTCACAGGGTCAGCAGTCAGTGTTTTGCAGCATGTCAGACCAAAGTGACAGTCAGAACAGGGAAGAAGAGCAGATTCACATGAGTGAGGGCACTAGTCCCTCAAGTTCTTCAGATGAAGGCAGCAGAAGTACTCCTAGCAACTTGCCCAAAGCAGCCACAAGAGCAAGAAGGAAGAGAACCTCAGACTCAGAGGATGAGGACTATGTGGCAGCAGAAGATGAGGCTACTTCCAAGAAGGTAGTACTCAAGGAGTATGGCTCAGCAAAGAACATAAAGCCAGGCATGAAGATCAAAAGGCGAGCAGGAATACAGCCAATGTCCAAAGCCAGAGGATCAACTCAAATACCTGAGATGCCTGAAGAGCCAGCTATAGAAGGAAAGAAAAGGAAGGAAAGGGTCAAGAAGACCATGGCCAGAATTGTTGGTCAACCTTCCATGATGGAAGAGGAAGAAGAGGTTGCTGCACCAGCACCAAAGGCACAGAAGCTTATGGGTGATGCTATAAAGTCAGGGGCTGCAACATCCAAGCCCAAAGAAGCACCCAAAGCTGCCCCCAAGCCCAAGATTGCACCAAAGAGAAATACCAGGAGCATACCAGCAGCTGAGAAGAACAAGGCCCCAATGCCTGAGGTTGCTGCTGAGGAAGATGAAGAAGGGCAGATCCTAAGAAAGCTCAAACCCAAGATTACAGACCACAATGATGCTCATCTTGTGGCTGAGAACATGAAGATCAGGTAAGACTTGGGGTTGAGGCTATGGAGATTGTCTGATCCATATGCCACCAGGAGGAGGACTGCTGTAGATTACAGGTTCCACACCAAGGAGCAGCAGGACTTCTATGAGACAATCTTGTTGGACAAGAAGCCCATAGTGTGTGATATGAGGTGGGTCGACTGGACCTACATGAAGGAAAATGAAGAACACTATCCTGGAGTGCAAGACAGTTTCATTGCTTGTGGAGTTGCAGATTTTGTTGGGCAGAAGCTCACCAACTGGAATGATGAACTCATTATGCAATTCTACTCCACAGCACATTTCTATCCAGATGGCAGGATAGTTTGGATGTCTGAAGGAACAAGATACCAGTCAACCATAGAGGAATGGGCAAGTCTGATCAAAGCCCCAAAGGAGAGTGAAGATGACTTGGATATATATGCCAAGAAGAAGATGGGACACAATTCTATGTCACATATGTACAAAGAGATCCCAGACAAAGCCCTTGAGACTTTCTCGTTTGGGTCAGTCCATTTTCTTCTGTCGGGGCTGCCTACGATCAACTGGATCTTAAGGCACACTCTTTTGCCCAAATCAGGTGACCACAACATGATAAGAGGTCATGCAATTAACATGCTTCACATTTTTTATGTGCCCCAGAAATTCAAAGTCATGAGCCTTATGGTAGAAACCATTAAGAGGACTGCAGCAGATCAGAAGAGAAGTTGTGGATATGCCCCACAGATTCAGGAGTTGATTAACTCAAAGATGGGCATAGGAAAATATCAGTTGGATAAAGAACATTTTGCTCTCTATCCAGACTTTGAGGACAATCAAGTTGTCATGAATGAGAATGATCCATCATAAGTGCAAGCTCAAGAGAAGAGGGAGAAGGCAAGGAAAGAGAAGGCTGCCAAGATGCCAACTCAAGAGGAGGCATCTGAGTATTTCTTGAAGAACAAACAGGAGCAGCTTGGTTACTTGATAGCATCAACACTGAGGATTGAGAAGGGGTTGGCCACCCTAACTCAAAACCAGGAGAGACTGGAAAGAATCATGGAACAAAAATTCTATGATCTTGATGTCAAAGTAACTGAGATTCAGTCTGTTGTAGAACAGCTTCAGGATGACATGCAGGAGAGGAAGAGCAAGACAACCAAAGATGCATTTGCCAGAGTGCCTAGAGCTCAAAGGTCAGCTGCAGTGCCTGTAACAGACACAAGAGCCACATCATCTGCACCAGCTACAGCTCCTCAGCTCCAGGGCAACCAGCTCCAGCACCAACTCCTCCAACTCCGTCTACATCGACTGAAGTCTTCGTCCAAGGAGCCATCTCTACACCACCAACAGAAGACCAAGCCTGAGAGACGATCTAGTCCTATGCATTTTCTATGAACTTTTTGGTAACTTGTTGCCAAAGGGGGAGAAAAATGTATAGATCATAGGATTCGAGAGAGAGATTTGCTGTTTTTTGTTCTCTCTTGTCTTCTTGGTTGAACTTGTTTGCTTTTTGATTGCTTGAGATACAATGCATTACCTGTGAGACATTGACGATCATGTGTTTGATCATAAGCTACACTTATGCTTGATTATATGTTATTATCTTACCTATCCTTATATGATCATTCACTTTGTTTGGTGATGAGTGCATGTATTCAATCTTTATTATTTTGAGCACTCCACCAAGATGTATGTGACATGGAAGAGTAATCCATGAGCCTAATTCCTTGTGCATTTGCAGTCCAAAGCAAATCTTAAACTATGCACAAATTTAGGGGGAGCTCTTGCTTATCACATACTTCTCAAAGCGACGATGTTTTTCAATCTTAAAATTTTTGGTCGAAGCTTTGATCTATATGTTGTCATCAATTACCAAAAAGGGGGAGATTGAAAGTGCAACTATCCCTAGGTGGTTTTGGTAATTCATAACAACATATAGCTCATTGAGCTAATGCTATTCCAAGACATATATTTCAGGAAAGCTCAATGAATGGCATGGCATGGATGATGAAAGTGGATCCCTCAAAATATCAAGGACAAAGGATTGGCTCAAGCTCAAAAGCTCAAGACCCTACATTTTATATTTCAGTGATCCAAGATCACATTGAGTCTATAGGAAAAGCCAATACTATCAAGGAGGGATTAGGTGTTGCTTAATGAGCCTCTTGCTTCATGTGCTTAGTGATATGCTCCAAAAACCCTCAACTACTCTCTCACATCCTCATATGACCTAAACCTAAAGCCAAAATCGGTCACACCGATTCTTTCTATCCGGCCCCACTGAATTCAGATGTCATAGCCACTCCCACAAACCCTAGGCAAATCGGTCTCACCGATAGGGATCTCGGTCTCACCGAGATGGGATTGTAATCTCTCTGTTTCCCTTCGTAATGTTTCGGTCTAACCAAAGTGAGCGATCGGTCCCACCGAGATTGCAATGTAAACTCTCTGTTTCCCTTTTGTAACATTTCGGTCTCACCGAAAAGAGCAAATCGATCCCACCGAGTTTACCTGACCAACTCTCTGGTTAGCTAATTACCAAAATCGGTCTCACCGAGTTTGTGTAATTGGTCTCACCGAGATTACGTTATGCCCTAACCCTAACCATATCGGTCCTACCGAGTTGCATTTCGGTCCCACCGAAAATCCTAACGGTCACTAGGTTTACTAAATCGGTCTGACCGAGTTTGTTGATTCGGTCCCACCGAGATTGGTAAATTGTGTGTAACGGTTCGATTTTGTGTGGAGGCTATATATACCCCTCCACCTCCTCTTCATTCATGGAGAGAGCCATCAGAACAAACCTACACTTCCAACTTACCAGTTCTGAGAGAGAACGACCTACTCATGTGTTGAGGCCAAGATATTCCATTCCTACCATATGAATCTTGATCTCTAGCCTTCCCCAAGTTGCTTTCCACTCAAATCTTCTTTCCACCAGATCCAAATCCTATGAGAGAGAGTTGAGTGTTGGGGAGACTATCATTTGAAGCACAAGAGCAGGGAGTTCATCATCAATGCACCATTTGTTACTTCTTGGAGAGTGGTGTCTCCTAGATTGTCTAGGTGTCACTTGGGAGCCTGCGACAAAGATTGTGGAGTTGAACCAAGGAGTTTGTAAGAGCAAGGAGATCGCCTACTTCGTGAAGATCTATCGCTAGTGAGGCAACTCCTTCGTGGGCGACGGCCATGGTGGGATAGACAAGGTTGCTTCTTAGTGGACCCTTCTTGGGTGGAGCCCTCCGTGGACTCGCGCAACCGTTACCCTTCGTGGGCTGAAGTCTCCATCAACGTGGATGTACGATAGCACCACCTATCGGAACCACGCCAAAAACATCCGTGTCTCCAACTGCGTTTGAATCCTCCAAACCCTTCCCTTTACTTTCTTGCAAGTTGCATGCTTTAATTTCCGCTGCCTATATACTCTTTGCATGCTTGCTTGATTTGTGTGATGATTGCTTGACTTGTCCAAAGATTGCTAAAATCTGCCAAACTCTAAAATTGGGAAAAGGTTAAGTTTTTAATTGGTCAAGTAGTCTAATCACCCCCCCCCCTCTAGACATACTTCATGGTCCTACAGGAGGTTGTCCCAGGCCGGCACGGCGATGATGGCAGCCCTCTGGCCGGGCTCCGTTGCGCTGAGCAGCTTCACGCGGCTGGCGCGTTGGCTGGAGATGGGGCCGAACCGGCACCACGAGTGGCGTGTCTCCGTCGCTCGTGTCAGCGCCGAGATGGCGCTCCGGTTCGCGTTGTCTTGGCACTCAGACCTGCAGGTGGATGCGATGATGGGGCAGCGGGCCGACTCGGAGCAGCACCTGCAGGAGCAGGCTGGCCAGATTGCTTTGCGGGCCAGCTACATCGCCGAGTTTGCCTTCCATGATGATTTCCACCCAGGACGGGCAAAAGATGGCGAAGTCATGTCCGGAGATGACTACGGCCTGCTTCTTCACGACCCGGAGGATGGCTCCGAGGAGACCAGAGTCTACCGTGACAGGGGTGCCGAGGAGGACACCGGTACTTCGTCGGACCCAGAGGCAGCTAGGAGAGAGCCGTCGACCTTGCGACCCGGCGCTGGAGATGCCTGAGATGACTTAGTAGAACTTGTTTGTTAGGTAGCAGGTCCACCCACCCACTGGGGGTTTCTGGGTGTAATGAACTCTAGCCGTGGGCCTTTAAGTATTTATGTGATGTGTATATCTCATTAATGTTTTTGCTCTTGCTTTTCATTTTTTGAACTGACTTCTTGCGTTTTTCCTTTCTCAAACCTCCTCCCCCCCGCGAGTCTGACGGCCGAGGCTTCGGTCCGTGACAAGGAGTTTGGCTCTTTGAGAGGAGTGCGCAGTATGTAGGTTTTCAAAACATTGAGCGCGGGCGAAACACCCACTGGGCCGCCTGGCGGCAACCGGCGGAGCCGTTGGCGAGCAGCCGGTCGTGCGGCTATTTTTTAAAGTGACGGGCCAGGTTGATCGACCCGGCGGTCTTTTGACTTAGTGTTTGAAATGCGCAGGAGCTCTGGCCCATTGTGCTTGCCAGCCGACAGCCGAAGCCGGATCTGTGGCTTAGGGCGAAGTGGGGGCCGCGGCGTCCTTAGTGCATCAGGAATCACCAAGGAAGGCGGCGGGTGGCGATCGAGTCGGCCAGCCCCCGAGCCCCCGGGTCGAGCGAGTCGGACCGGTGGTCGGGTTCAGGAGCATAGTGATGCATAAAAGTAGGGGACACAATATCTTGGTCCGCAAAAGGCAGCCCCCGAGCGTCGTTCGGGGACCCAATAGTTTCATACGTTTACAAAAGCAGTGATACATATACTCGTACGGCTAACTGTAAAACGGGCGAAGGAGTTCTGCGTTCCATGGCCAGGTCGTTTCTTCACCGGCGGTGTCTCTCTTGCGCTTGTTTGGCTTGCGTGCGTCGATTAGGTAGTAGGCGTTGCGATCGCACAAGGACTGGCTGACGATCAACGGGCCCTCCCATGGAGGGACAACTTGTGCTGGCCTGCTTGCTCTTGGACGAGTCGGAGGACGAGGTCGCCCTCGCGGAACGCGAGATGCTTGATCTTCTTGCTGTGGTAGTGCCTCAGGCCTTGCTGGTAGATGGATGAACGGTTGAGCGCCGGGAGGCGGGCTTCTTCGAGTAGGTCGACGCCGTCTTCGCAGGCTTCTTTGGCTTCGACTTCGGTGTACATCGCGACATGCGGTGTGTCAAACTTGACGTCAGTCAGGATGACGGCTTCGGCTCCATAGACGAGGAAGAACAGGGTGAACCCGGTCGACTGGTTCAGCGTGGTTTGGAGAGTCCAGAGGACGGCCGGCAGCTCGTCGAGCCAGCTGTCGGGTGAGCAGATGAGCACCTTGACGAGTCGCGGCTTGATGCTGGATAGGATGAGGCCGTTGGCACGCTCGACCTGCTCGTTGGACTGCAGGTGTGCAACGGAGGCCAGGTCGAGGCGGATGCCGGAGATGGAGCAGTATTGCACAAGCACGCCCTTGGCGAAGTTGGTGCCGTTGTCCGTGATGATGTTGTTCGGCATGCCGTAGCGAACTGTGATGTCTTTGATGAACCGGACGACTGTTGGCCCGTATAGCTTCTTGATCGGCCGTGCTTCGATCCACTTGGTGAACTTGTCCACCGCCACCAGTAGATGCGTCATGCCGCCTCGGGCGGTTTTGAAGGGTCCCACCATGTTGAGTCCCCAGACCGCGAAGGGCCAGGCGACCGAAATGGTGCGGAGTGCTAACGCTGGTTGGTGGCTGCGCTTGCTGAAGCGTTGGCATCCCTCACATTTGAGGACAAGTGACTAGGTGTCTTGGAGGGTTGTGGGCCAGTAGAAACCGTGGCGGAAAGCCTTGGCCACCAGGGATCATGATGCGGCGTGGTGCCCGCATTCGCCGTGGTGTATGTCGAGGAGGATATTGATGCCTTGATCCTGCTCGATGCAGCGCTGGAACACGCCGGTGGAGCTGCGCTTGACGAGCTCATTGTTGATGATGTTGTAGGCGGACGCCCGGAGTTGCACCTACCGGTCCTCGGTCTCGTCCATGGGGAGAACCCCGGTCTCCAGGTACTCTGAGATGGGCAGGGCCTAAGACGGAGCCGTCACCACGGCGAAGACGGCCACCAGGGTGGGTTCCGCGTCGGCAGCCCCCCGAGTCGGGTTGAGTAGCCCCAGGGTCGGGGATGGCGACAGCCGGGTCGAGGGCGATGGTGGCTGGGTTGGCGGCTTCGGTCTCCGGGCCAGGTTCAGCAGCCCCCGGGCCGGGTTCAGCAGTCCCCGGGCCGAGTTGAGGTCCGGTCGGGTCGTCTAGGACGTGGATGGACTCAGAGTCCGGAGACAGCTTGACAGACGGTTTGTGCAGGTGCTCGAGGGAGACGCCAGATGGGATGGACTGCGGGGACGAGGCAATCTTGGCGAGTGTGCCGACCACCTCGTTCTCCGTGCGGGAGACATGGAGGAACTCGCAGCCCTCGAAGGATCCGGACAGCTTCTGGATGAGGAAACTGTAGCTTGCCATGTTGGAGTCGCGGGCGTCCCACTCGCCGGAGCACTGCTGCACCACCAGGTCCGAGTCGCCATAGCATAGGATGCGCCGGATGCCGAGTTCCTTGGCAAGCCGGAGGCCGTGCTCAAGGGCTTCGTACTCGGCGATGTTGTTGGAGGCGGCGAAGTGGATCTGGAGTGCATAGCAGAGTCAGTCGCCCTTTCGAGACGACAGCACGATGCCGGCCCCTAGGCCAGGTCGCATCTTGGATCCGTCTAAATGCATGTGCCAGTGCATTGAGTCGGGAGGCAGCGGCAGGTACTCGGTCTTGGTCCAGTCGATGAGGAAGTCGGCCAGGGCCTGAGACTTGATTGTGGGGCGGGGCTCATAGAGGATGGTGTGGCCGGCTAGCTTGAGTGCCCACTTGGCGACCCGGCCAGAGGCATCCCGGCACCCGATGATCTCGCCAAGAGGGGTCGTGCTGACCACGGTGATGACATGCTCTTGGAAATACTGCTTCAGCTTCTTGGCGGTGAAGTACACACCGTAACACATCTTCTGGTAATGCGGGTAGTTCTGCTTGGAGTTGGAGATCACCTCGCTCAGGTAGTAGACCGGGCGCTGGACGGCTTGAACCTTGCCCTTCTTTGGTCGCTCGACCACCAGCACCGTGTTGACCGACCGTGAGGTCACGGCTATGTAGAGCAACAGCGGCTCCTTGTCGGCCGGCGCGGCCAGGACTGGTGCGGTGGAGAGCATGCGCTTGAGGTCTCGGAAGGCCTCGTCCGCCTGGTCCTTCCATTCAAACGGCGTCGTCTTATTCATCAGTTGGTACAGGGGTAGGGCCCTCTCGCCCAGACGGCTAAGAAACCGGCTGACCGAGGCCAAGCAGTCGGTGAATTTCTGGACATCGCGTAGCCGAGCCGGCTTGCGCATGCGCTCGACGGCCTTGATCTTCTCCGGGCTTGCCTCAATGCCGCGCTACGAGACAAGTCGAGTAGCTTTCCGGTCGGGACGCCAAAAACACATCTTTCCGAGTTGAGCTTGACCTTGTATTCGCGGAGGTTGGCGAATGTTTCCTTCAGGTCATCGAGGAACGTGAGGTGCTGCTTGGTCTTCACCATGATGTCGTCCACGTAGACGTGGATATTGCGGCCGAGTTGCGACAGCAAGCATTTCTGCATGCAGCGCTGGAAGGTGGCGCTGGCGTAATTCTAGCCAAACGACATGGTGATGTAGCAATACGCCCCAAAGGGTGTGATGAAGGACGTCTTCAGGGCGTTGGCCGGGTCCAGCTTGATCTGGTGGTAGCCGGAGTAAGCGTCCAGGAAGGACAGGAGCTCGCACCCGGCAGTCGAGTCGATGACTTGGTCGATCCGCGGGAGGGCGAACGGATCCTTGGGACAGTCCTTGTTAAGGCTGGTGTAGTTGATACACATGCGCTAGGTCTTGTTCTTCTTCAGGACGAGGTCTGGGTTGGCCAGCCACTCGGGATGGAACAATTCCATGATGAAGTCGGCCCCCAAAAGCTTGGCGACCTCCTCACCGATGGTTTTTCTCTTCTCTTCGGAGAAACGTCATAGGGGTTGATGGACAGGCTTGGAGTCCTTGCGGACGTGGAGTTTGTGCTCGGCGTACTTCCTCGGGATACCCGGCATGTCCTTAGGGGTCCATGCAAAAATATCCCGATTCTCACGGAGGAAGTCGACGAGCTCGCCTTCCTATTTGCTGTCGAGGCGGGTGCCTATGACAACGTAATTGCTGCAGCTGGGGTCTTCCGGGTTTAGCTTCACTTTCTTGGTCTCCTTGGAGGGCTTGAAGGCGTCTTTGTCAGTCGGCTCCTCAAACGGGATCGACGCGGCCGAGGCCTCGCCCGCCATGGCGATGATCCGGTCGAGTTGGCGCCGCTCCTCGGCAATGACCAGCGACTCGGCCAGCTTGGCGCCATCTCGGGTGCACTCCAGAGACTTACGTTAGTCGCCGGTGATGGTGATGAGGCTCTTCGGACCCAGAATCTTCATCTTCAGGTACGCGTAATGGGGGACTGCCATGAATTTGGCGAGCGCGGGTCAGCCCAGCAGGGCGTGGTACACGCTGGACAGGTCCACCACCTAGAACCATATTGGCTCGCGCCAGAAATGGTTGTTGTCGCCGAATAGGACGTCGAGCCGGACCTGGCCAATGGGAGAGCAGGAGAGGCCGGGAACGACGCTGTGGAAGATCATCCGGGTCTGCTCCAGGTCCTTGGCCTCGAGGCCGAGCTTGGTCATAGTGTCACGATAGAGGATGGTGATGTTGCTGCCGCCGTCGATGAGGACTCGGGAAAACTTGCATGTGCGCCGTGCAATAATGGTGGGAGTGAGGACGAGGGCGTAGCCACCCGGATTCGGCATGACAGTCGGGTGGTCCTCCCGGGTCAAGGTGACCGGGCGATCCGACCAGTGCATGTACACCGGCTGGGCCGGGACGATGGTGTTCACCTCCTGCCGAAGGAGGCGCTCGCTGCGCTTGCTGTTGCTGAGGCTGGTGAAGACGACGTAGGCCGCGTTTTGGTCCGGGTAGGTGTCGTCACGGATTGCACTGCCAGTCGGGGGTGGCGGTGGAGGCGGAGGCGGCTGTCCCACGCCTGGGGCCGGAGCCGGATGAGGCGGGACGTCGCCCCTCATGATGCGCTTGGTGATGCCGCACTACCGAAGCGTGTGCGTGGACGGCCTTGCGCCGCTGTGGTGCTTGTAGGGGGCGTCGAGCATATCTTCGAAGCTCATGGCGGGTTACCACGCCGCCTTGCCGTTCTGCCGGCGCTTGGCTGCCGGGTCCGCCCCGGGCTCGGTGGCCGCGACGAGACGGTTGGTCGGCCTTGCGCTTGTTGTTCTACTGGTGCTGCTGCCGGCTGCTCTAGCCGGCCGGCTTCGGAGGGGGAACCGGCTTTGCCTTGACGGCTTCATCCAGTGCGACCTGGATCTTCATGGCGGAGTCGCGTTGGCGTACTTGTCCGCCGTCACCATGAGCGCGGCCATGGTGGCCGGTTCGGAGCGTAAGGGCTTGTTCTTGAGGAGGGTGCCATTTCGGCACCCGTTGACGAAGTACTGGATCGCTTGAACCTCCTGGACGCCCTCGCAGCTGTTCCGGAGCTCGGTCCAGCGTGCGAGGTACTCGCAGCCGGTCTCCGTCAGCCCCTGCATGCACATGGCGAGCTAGCTAGGGCAGTTGGGTCGTTTGTAGGTCCCCGTGAAGTCGTGGACGAAGGCCTGCTCGAAGTCAACCCATGTATTGACACTGCCCATCGGCAGACTGTTCAACCAGGTGCGGCCGACCCTTGGAGCATGAGCGGCGCATAGCGCACGGCGAGTCGGCGATTGGCGCCGGTGATGCCAATGGCGGTGGTGTAGTCGGTGAGCCAGTCCTCCGACTTCATGGTTCTGTTGTACTTGGGGGTGTCGCGGGGGAGCATGAACCCTTTTGGGAAGGGCTCCTCCCGGATGCGTGGGCCGAAGCACGCCGGCCCAATGGCACCGCTTTCCTCCACCTCCAGGGAGCGAGCGAGCTGGACTAGGCGGTGGCAAGCGTCGGTGTCATCAATGGCGCGCGCGGCGAGTCGACTAGCGAACGGGCCACGGGGGGCCGGGTCGGTCGGAGCCAGACGCTGGCCAGGCTGGCCGGGTCCGCGTCGGTTCTCCAGGGCGGGCTCATCGCCTAAGCCGCCGGCGGCCGTCGGGGTCGGGTCACGTCGAGTCCGAGTTAAGCCGGAGTGCGCCTCGCTGGGTGGAGAGGACACCGTGTGCTGAAGGTCGTGGGGTCCGCCGACGCAGGCGGAGCCGGATCCCGCCGGCTTGGTGAGCTGGTTGAGGTGGTCCTGCTGTTCGCTGGCCGCTTTGAGGAGGTCGCGCATCCGCTCGATGCGCTCCTTCAGCTCCTCGCTTGGGAGCTGATCCAGGCCGACCGCGGCCGCCTGGGCAGCGCGCATGCTCTTTAGTGGGGTTTCGTAGACGGTTGGGATGGCGCCGAGGGTGCGCTTGATCACACCTCCCCGGGCTCGCACGTTGGCGACCCGGCTCGGCTCGGCCGCGGCAGGCGTGAATCCATAGGCGGCATTGTGCTCGAGCTGAGCGGAGTCTAGGCGACGTTGCATGGCGGCGAGCATCTCGGTCAGCTGCAGCATCTGCTGGCGCCTTTCCTCGATCTAGGCTCGGGCCTCGGCAATGTTGGAGGCGTCGATGTTGGTGACGATGGGGACATGGAGGCTCTACATCATGGCGCGCAGCGGGTTGGACGAGGCAGCCCGCTCCGCTGCGGCCTTGGCTTCGGCAGCCTTCCTCATCTTGCTTGACAAAGAGGAAGCGTCGGTGCTGGTGATTAAAATCTCCACGTGGACGTCCATCACCCCGGCGGAAATGCCACCACCGAGGGAGAGGGGAGAGTCGGAGTAGCTGAGTACCTTGTTGGGGTACTCGTCAGCCGCGGTCATATCGAAGATGCGCAACGCAACGAAGGAGGCGGCGAGCGCGTCGATGAGGTCGTCCGGTAGCATGAGGGGCTCGTCGGAGTCGGAGAGGAGCCCCGTCTAAAGCATGCTCCCGGCCAGCTCCTCGAGCTGCCCCACGGTGGGCGCCAGCTGTCGTGGTGGGCGCACGGCAGATGCCATGGGATGGCTAAAAATAGGAGGAGACTCGAGGGCACTGGTGGGCTCCAGAGGCGGGGTTGGCATGAGCGAGCGCGAGATGCAAGACATACCCAGGTTCGGGGCTCTCCGGAGAGATAACACCCATAGTTCTACCGAGTGTGGTTGATATGCAACAGTACAAGGTTACTCCTGGAGCTGTATGGAGGAAGAAGAAAGACTGGCCAAGGCTTAGGCTGCTCCTTCTCCCTGGGTGTTTTCTACTGATCGGTGGGTAGTTCCTGTGTGCTTATTGCTTCTCTATCCTTGCTTACTGGCCCGTGTATGCGAGGGCTCCTAGGGGGTTTTATAAGCCAACCCCCCAGGGATACAACGGTAATGTTACAGGACTGTGGGTCCGGTTCGTCGGTGTCTGGAGACCCGGGCTGGGATCGGTTCTCCGGGTTCCCCTAGGTGCGGGCCCCGCGTGCCTAGGGGGACTGTGCGCCATCTTGTCGATCATCAAGGAGTGGCCGAGTCGAGTCGGGTACAGTGGCGCTCCGTGAGGTTGCCGCTTGCTGTCGTCAGCAGCGATGACGGGGGCACTATTGTCATGCCGGCCCTGGTCAGCGGGCAGGTGAGGGGCACTGTTGCCACGCTCTGGCTGACCAGAGGCATGGGCGGGGCACTGTTGCCTTGGTCATCAGTGAATGAAGACTCGTCCCATCGTACGGCCTGGATGGGACGGGAGCTAACCCGTGGCTAGGTTGAGGAACACGCCACGGGTGGAGCTGGCTTGTTGGGGAAGTCTTGGTGGTGCAAGGTTTGGTTGTCTTGTACTGGTTGTCGAGGCCGAGTCGAGGTGCCTGGCCGGGTCAGAGGGTTCGGCCAGGTCGCGAGGTCTGGCCGGGTCGAGCGACCCGACCAAGCGCGTGCCGGCTTGAGGGGCGACGCCACCCCCTTTGTTTTGAAAAGGATCCGGGTTCCGTTGCCTGCCTGGGGTTCATCCCCCCGACACAATTCTACCAAGTCAAACACACCCTACACATGCAAGTCTAAAAGTTGAGCAGCAGAAAGTAAAGACTTTGCATATGAACGTAAAGGAGGCATCGGTGAAATCAAATGCAATGAAGGCACGGTGATTTTTGGCATGGTTCTGATAGGTGGTGCTATCGTACGTCCACGTTGATGGAGACTTCAATCCACTGAGGGTAACGGTTACGTGAGTCCACGAAGGTCTCCATCCATGAAGGTTCCATGAAGAAGCAACCTTGCCTATTCCACCATGGCTTACGTTCACGAAGGACTAGCCTCACTCGGGTATATGTTCATGAAGTAGGCGACCTCATTGCCCTTAAAAACTCCTTGGTTTAACTCCAAAATCTTGGAGGCTCCCAAGTATACCTGGCCAAACCTTGGGCCGGGCCGGGCTTCGGGCCGGGCCTAGCCAAGCCCGACACAAAAAACCCAGGCCCAGGCCCGGCCCGGCCCGGCCATCGGGCCTGTGTTTCTCAGCCCGAGCCCGGCCCGAACACGTAAAAGCCCATCAGGCTCCGGGCCGACCTAGCCCGACCTTCAGAAAAATGCAAAAACGACAGGCCCGGGCCCGGCCCGGGGGCAGCGTTGGGCCGGGCCGGGCCGGGCTTTTTTGGGCCAAGTCGGGCCGGGCCGGCTGGGCCGGGCTTCCCATGGCCAGGACTACTCCCAAGTGACACCTAACCAATCTACGAGACACCACTCTCCAAAAGGTAATAGATGGTGTTGTTGATGATGAACTCCTTGCTCTTGTGCTTCAGATGATAGTCTTCCCAACACTCAATCGCTATCTCACAGATTTGGCTTTGGTGGAAGAGGGAATTGAATGGAAAACAACTTGGGGAAGGCTAGAAATCAAGGTTCAAATGGTAGGATTGGAATCTCTTGATCTCAACACATGAATGGGTGGTTTTCTCTCAAAAAATGACTAGTAGGAGCAGTGGTTCCTTCTGATGGCTCTCTTAGAGAGTAGGTGGTGGTGGAGGGGTATAAAGAGGTAGTACGAAAAATCCAATTGTTACAAGTCTTTGACCGAACTCGATTACATCGACATGAAAATCTTGGTGAGACCGACTAGTGCAAAAGACTTGATCGCTAGGCTTTTCGGTGAGACCGAATAGAATGACTCGGTGTGACCGAAGCGCAATGGCTAGGGCAAGGACTTGTTTCGGAAATTCCGATCGATTCATCTCGGTGATTCCGAAATGAAGCGACTTCATCATAGAAACTTGGTGAGGCCATCTCGATGAGACCAAGATCCATTTCGACTGTACCGAAATGTTAGGGTTTGGCATGTGGCAATGTATAGGGTAATCTTGGTAGATCCGGATGGGAACATTTTGGTGGGACCCAGATAGACTTTTAGGGTTTTGGATGAAAGTGAAGTGGAGAAGTGTTTGAGGATTTTGGAGCAATACCACTAAGAATTTTGAGCAATTCAGTCATGATCGAAATCTCATCCCCTTTTAATAGTATTGACTTTCCTAGGAACTCAATGTGATCTTGGATTACTTAACCAAAAATGTAGAGTCTTGGAGCTTTGCCAATATTTGTCCTTAGCATTTTGAGGGGTTCAAAATCACTAGTCCTTGCCACGCCAATCATTGATCTTCTCTGAAAACTACTATCAATAAGCATTAGATCAATGACTTATATGTTGTTATTAATTACCAAAACCACCCGGGGATTAGTTGCACTTTCAATCTCCCCATTTTTGGTAATTGATGACAACATATGCATCAAAGCTTTGACAAATGATATAATCAATGAAATGCATTGTCCCTTTGAGAAGTATGTGATAAGCAAGAGCCCCCCTTAAATTTGTGCATTATTAAAATTTTCATCGCAATGCAAATGCATAATTGATTAGGATCATGGGTTACTCTTCCATGTCACATACATCTTGGTGGAGCGCTCAAAATAATATGATTGCAATGTAATAGGCGGTCATCGCCAAACAAACAAGTGAATGATCATACAAAGAGCATATGAATAGATATATAACAAAGCATAACATCAAAGTACGGTATGATCAAGCACACAATAACGTAGTCTCATACGAGCATCAACCAAAAGTATATCAAAGTAGCAAGAATCTCTCAAAGAAACCAAATGAGAAAAAGCAAAAGCACTCTCTTTCAAATTCTAATGATCTATACTAATTCTCCCCCTTTGGCAACAAGTACCAAAAAGTTCGAAGAAGTATAGAGCTAATCGTCGCTCTAGGCCCTGCTACTTGTGAGCTGAGTTGGGATTTTTCTGAAAAGGAGTGGATGATGCAGTACAGTAGAGATAAATATTTTCCTCAATTAATAACCAAGGTTATCAATTCAGTAGGAGAACCACACAAGACCCCGTGAACATCACATACACAAAAAAAACAAATACTTGCACCCAACGCAAATAAGGGGCTGCCAATCCCTTGGCGGTTAATTGCACGGATCAAGTCTGATAATGGTAGATAGATAAACAAAAACACAAAATAAAAATAACGGTAAATAAATTGCAGCAAGGTATTTACATTTTAATATATGATAAAGATATACCCGGGGGTCATAGTTTTCACTAGAGGCTTCTCTCTTGAAAATAGTATATGGTGGATAAATAAATTACTATTGGGCAATTGATATAAAAACGCATAGTTATGACGATATTCAAGGTAATGATCATGTATATAGGCATCACGTCCGAGAGAAGTAGACCGACTCCTTGTTGCATCTACTACTATTACTCCACACATTGATCACTATCCAGCATGCATCTAGAGTATTAAGTTCATAAAGAACAGAGTAACGCCTTAAGCAAGATGACATGATGTAGACAAAGTAAACTCAATCAATATGAATAAACTCTATTATTTTATCCTTGATGGCAACAAAACAAATACGTGATTGCTTGTCGTGAGGCCCTAGTACTTGCGACTGATCTATCTTTGGATCACTTGGTGATTACATGTGACTGCAAGCCGATTGTGGATGGCATTAAAAAAGGGATAGAAGATCCCCATATCATAGTCGCCAAGGACATAAATAATAGAAGAGTGTATTCTGTTAGTTGTTAATTTATGTTTGAAGGACGTGCTTCGAATCAAGAGGCTTACAATATTGTCAAGTTATCTGTCTCGCTCCCGCATGTCGCCATTTGTGACTTCTATCCCCTCATGACCCCCTTTGTATCCCTATGAACATAGTTTATAATTAATAAAGTGTGGAATCCCTAAAAAAGAATTCAAGTCATGCTGGCAGATCCTGATGCTCGTGATCATCAAAACATTGCGGCTTCGCTGAGGCGAGCCTCCACATGGGCCGGCCCATGTGGAGTCCTGTGTTGTTAGTTGGTAGCTGCTTTCTCCGTTGTTTCCAGCTTTTTTCGTTTTTCTTCCATGTTTTTTTGCTTCCAATTTTTAATGTTTTGTTCGGTTTTCAGAGATTTTGTTATTTTTTTTGTTTTGCTTCCTTTTTCCGCTTTTTCCATTATTTCCTTTTATGTCTGTTTTTTCTTCTCTTTTTTGTATGTTATATAAAAAGTTCACCACATATTATAAAAATGTTCACCCTATATTATAAAAAAGTAATTCTTTTATTTAAAAAAGTTCAACGTATAATAAAAAATGTTGAATGTGTATTTAGAATTTGTTCACCGTATACATAAAAAGTTCACATGATATATAAAAAAAATGTTTAACGTACATTAACAATGTTCGATGTGTATTTGAAAATGCTCGAAATAAAAGCCAACTGAAAATCGGTCTGATATAGCAAATCGAAAGCAACATATTGCCGCTACGTTTAACCCGAGGTGACTTGCTACAGTGCCACCCTGTTGTCATTTATGCTCGTTGCGTTCAAATGGGCCTTCCCAGTTGGCATAATCTGTGCAAAGCCACCTCAACTTGACGTCTGCAGGCACCAGGTCTCTCTCGCTATAAGGGAGACATAGGGGCGACCCGAAGAAGGTTCCCAAAACGAACATATGTCGTCTTTCTTATTGCGAGACGTACGGAAGCCTCGTGTTGGAGGAGCGCCAAATGGGCCGGCCCAGGTGCACAGGATGCCACGACGTCGTTTCTTCTTTTCATTTTTTGTTTCTTTTTTTAATTTGGTGTATATTTCCTAATATTCTAACTACATATATTAAAAAACAATTTACATAGATTTTTTAAATGTTAATCAAAATTTTAAAATTATTAAATATGTTTACCGAAATGTTTCTCACGTATACAAAAAATGTGTATACAAAATATACAATGGGTGTGAAAAAATCTGATCATTTATTTAAAAAAATTAATCAAGAATTTAAAAATATTAAATGTATATAGAAAAATATTGACCATGTATTAAAAAAATTAATCTTGCATTTTATTAATAAATGTTAAAGTTATAGTTGAAAAATGTTAATCAAGCATTTTAACAATGTTAAATGTATCTTGAATTTTTTTGGCCATGTGTTAAAAAATGTTAATCTTGTATTGAATTAAAAAATGTTAAATATGTATTTGAAAAATGTTTATCAAGCATTAAAAATGTAAGATGTATATAGAAAAATGTTGTGAAGACTTTATTACACTTTGGCTGATGATAATTATAGCTGCATGCTATGCACGAACTCCCTAGAGGAAAATGTCTCTCATTTATTCTCCAGGTGCCCCTTCTCGTGACACTGTTGGAAAACCATTGGGATGAGCTGACCGAATTTGTACTGCAGGCTTGCTTTGTTGCCTGCAGGAAGAGCCTTGTCCCTTGTGGAACCAACCTCTCTTCATGGAAGTGTTCATAATTGCTGCCTGTGGGGTATGGAAGGAAACGAACAATCTTCATTTCAGAGGGATTGCACCATCTCATGACTCATGGTTAAGCAGATTCAAAAAAGATACGTCCATGATGTTGCACAGAATTAGGACGCTCTCCATCCTTTCATAGACTCTTTTGTGGCCTCTTTTTTTGAAGGAAAAGCCATCATGGTGGTTTATATTTCATGTGAAAAAAGGCTACATCATTTGAGAGTACATCAAGGAGAAAGTCCGGAGCCTCGGTCTGCCACACAATAGTTCTCGAGGGCTCCGACTTCGTAGCCAACAAATCAGCCGCCATATTGGCCTCCCTAGGGCAATGACAGAATTTAACTGAAAGAAAATTACGACATAAGAAAGCACATTCTTCATAGATGGCCGCCGCTGGTCCCAAAGAGTTTCCTCCCTGTTGCATGGTTTGGATTACATCCATGCAGTCAGCTTGGATCTCCACCTTATTGCATCCGGTGTTATTCGCCAAGATCAAGCCATCCTTGAGTCCTCTAGCTTCTGTTGTTTCCGCGTCCTCCACGAAAGGAATATTGCATGCCGACGCCGTGATAAAACCTCCCATGGAGTCTCTGATGATAGCCCCCGTACCTCCAGTACCACTGTCTGGATCGAAAGAGGCATCAACATTGAGACAAACGAACCCTTCCGCTGGTTTAGTCCATCCATGCCTTTTGATCCGCGTCGCCCCGTGCTTCCTTGATCTCATGAAGTTCTTTGTCAATGTGACAATAGCTTGGGCCGACCGAGCCGGCTCTCGCATGGTCTCGCCATGGGTAAAACCCCGGCGCTCCCACCAGATGTACCACACCGCCACGGCCGCTAGCTCCTTCCTGGTCCCCTTTGTAACCTGCTGTTTACACTTTCTATAACTCCACCTCCCCCTTAGTCCCTGAACTTGTTTCAATTTTCTCTGAACCCCACCACCCCCCTGACCTCTTTTATTTAATCCAAAGTCAGTGGGAGCCCTACCACCGTCAACGGTTTCAAAAAATAAAAGTTAAGTGTATATATAAAAAATGTTGACCATGTATTCAGAAAATGTTAATCTTGCATTTGATAAAATATTAAGCAGACATTTGAAAAATATTAAATGGGTATACAAATTTTTGACTGTGTATTAAAAAAATCTTAATCTTGTATTAAAAAATGTTAATTATTCATTTGAAAATGTTTAAAATATGTATAAAAAACTGTTGACCACATTCTAAAAATGTTATTATGGTATTTGAGAAATGTTCATAATGTGTATTACAAAAAAGTTGACCTTGTATTAAAAAAATTAAACATGTATTTTAAAAATGTTAAATGTGTATTAGAAAACTGGTCTTGACGTATAGGAAAAAATCAGAATGAAAATCAAAAGATACATTAGACATATGTTGAAGAAAAAAATGATTAAAACCAAGAAAGAAACCAAAGGAAAACAAAGAAAACCGAGAAAAACAAAATAAAACCAAAGGATAACGAAGAAAGAAAAAAAATCCAGTGAAGAAACAAAAACAAAACAGAAGACAACCAAGAAAGAAACAGAAAAATGAAGAGAAAATAAGAAACCAGTAAAAACTGGGAATAAAACAAAGAAAACGGTGAAAAAACATAGGAAATAAAAACCAAATAAACCCATGAAGAAACTTAAAAATCAGTAAGAAAATATAAAAGGTAACCAAAAAAGAAAAAAAAACAGAGAAGAACGCTAGGTACGCTGTATCATCGAACGAGTGAGCATACGCAAAATTTAATGTGCTCGCTCGTTCGCTTATTCGCGCGTTCTCGCTGCTCAAATTTGACAAAGATTTCACGAAATTGAGAAAAGATCATGAATTTGAAATAAATATCAAGAATATAAAAAGCACAATTTCTAAATTTTCAATGGTTTAAAAAAGTTCATGCTTGATTAAAAGTTCACGGTTTTTAAAACAAAGTTCAAGAACTTGAAAAGGATTTTCAAATTGCAAAAAATCTCCACAGAATTGAAAATCATTTTCGTATTTCAAACAGATTGTCGGCTTGAAAAATACTCACGAATTTGGATAAATTTCATATTTTGAAAAAAATATGATTTTTTAAAGCAAAAGTACAAATAATAATCAACAAATGGAGAAAAAGAAAAAACAAACAAAACCCCCCTGAGGAAAACCGATGGAACCTATTTTTGAACTTGGAAAACCGATGGAACCTAATGTACAGGACTACATGGGCACTGCTCGCCGTTAAAGAATTAACCATTTTGTCAAGCGCCAAATAGGAAAACACAAAATAGGACTCGTATTTCGCCTGTAGGGTAGTTCGGACGAATCGAACAAGAACCCTTGAACACGCTTTAGACCAGGTCACTGAGGCCCAGGGCGCCCTGTTATTTTCCTTTTTTTTCTTCTATTATTTGATTTTTTTGGAAAACTTTCACTATTTCAAAAAAACTGAATTTAAAAATGATCAAATTTTTAGAAAAATAGTCGTTATTTTAGAAGAATACAAAAAAAATTCACAACTTTGGAAAATATTATGAGTTTCAAAAAATGTTCTTGAATTTCAGAAAAATATTCGCCAATTTCAATAATTATTCCTAATTTTAAAAAATGTTTGTTGATTTTCAAAACATCAAAAATTCAAAATATGCATGAATTTATAAAATTATTCCCATTTTTTATATAAAAATCTCGTATTTTAAAACAATTCATGGTTTAAAAATCTTTCAATTTTTTCACAAATATCGAAAATATTTACGTAAATAATTATTTGCTAATTTGAAAAATACTTCATGCTTTTCAGAAAGTTCATAAATTTAAAAATTGTTCATGATTTTAAAAAATCTTTAATTCCGCTAGCGCACTGCACCCCGCTAGAAGAATTGCTGCTCCTCCACACCTCCATGGCTCATCCTTCATGGGACACCTCCTCCTCCACTCAACGCATTGCTCCTCCCAAAGGCTCCGCGGGCTCGACCACCTCTAGTGTTCACCTGTCGACATGTCCCCTGTTTGGGCTACTCTGCTCCGTTCGTCGACGATACACTCAGAGGAAGAGGTTGGATAAATTGCTTGGGTAGGAGGCAGAGGAAGCAGCGGGACGAGACAATCCCTGCACCACAACCAACCTCAAACACACATGCGACAGGAGCAATGACCATTAGCAGCACATCTTTCTTTCCCCTGCTCTTCCTCTGTTCAAAATTTTTGTGCCATACCATGTCTTAATTTGTCATGTAGCACAAAAAATAGAAGAAGACATTCAAATTTAGCATACACTTTGTTTTCGTAGGTCATTCCACGAGCTTGCACTATTGTTATCACACATTCACACTTGTTCCAATCATTCATGATTTTGTAGGCCTCACTCGGAATTGTTTGATCATATTATTGCATCAAGTGAGTGTTCAAATGACAGGAGTCTGTGTTAGTAGTTCAAGAAAACATAGTTTTTATTAGTTACTCCCTCCGTCCGGAAATACTTGTCGGAGAAATGCATAAAAATGGATGTATGTAGAATTAAAATATGTCTAGATACATCCATTCCTCCGACAAGTATTTCCGGACGGAGGGAGTATAATATTTCGTCGAAAATGCTTATATGTGTACTTTAAATTTTTGCTAACCTAAAATGTTCGCCCTGGCTAACATTAATTATTTGATCAGACACTGCTTGAACCTATTGGCAAGGATTAATATACGATCTACTTGAATATGTAGATACGTTGCAAATGCAAAAAAGGATGGAAAATAGTTATGATTAGGTTTCTTGTGATGGAACCAACCCAACATATTAAGCTTTAGACTTAGCACTAGTGCTTATATTTTTCTGGAATTTATTAGGCTTTTCAATGATGTTCGTTTCGTAGGAGACGTTTTCGTTAAATACGGGGTGTTTATAGTGACTTCATCAATCTTAAAATTTTATATCGACTTAGTATCTGAAAGGTGCTCCTATGGATATAATCTACATGCATCTGTTAATAGGATGAGCGTATGGCGTGGATGTAAAGCATCTACGTACTACCTCCGTCCTGGTTCATCCACATTGTATTCCATGCTAAATCTTGACCATAAATTTAACTAAAAAATGTCCACGTATGTCACGGAAAGTTATATCATTGAAAACTATGTCAAATACGAATCCAACAATGTAATTTTTGTTGACATGCATTAATATTTTGATTAAAATTTAGCACAAATTACAAAGGAACAAATAAACCAGGACAGAAGTAGTACTATTCTAAAAAAAAGTTAAACCAGAAATGACTGCTCCTACACTGATCAAGTCATAGGCTGGCGAATCAACCGTGTATATGAGCGCTTGTGTCTGTACTGATGCTAAAAAAAAGTCATAGGCTGCAAGCCATTAACTGGCCCGATTTGAATGATCTCCTCCTTTGCCAATGGGTACGTACGTACTATTCCCTCCGTTCGGAATTACTTGTCGTAGAAATGAATGTATCTAGACATATTTTAGTTTTAGATACATCCAATTCCGAGACAAGTAATTCCGAACGGACGGAATACATCTCAATGTTCGAAACTTACAATTTACTGCTCGCATTTTTCATACAACACGCCATCCTTTGCCCATAGACATCGGCCAGACATAGCAGGGGTCACATTCCATGGCACGATGTTCTAAACTTACACCTCACTGCTGCCTGTCCATATACTTTTCCATGTTACAGTACTATACTTTTCCATGCGACACAAAGCACCCTGTTTTGCGACGCTCGATGCAGCTTTGCGCATTTTTGTCAAATCGAATTCAAACAAGGCAGAAAGGGGACGACCGACTGTAGTTGTAAACAAATCTATCTGTATCTAATACGAGTCGAACCTTCTCGTGGTAGGTGTATTTTATCATAATCGTCGCGACAAACCCGTGCCGGCCCCCTTCTTTATCACCGGTGTCGGCAGGCAGCCCACGCTAGCAGCTCTCCTGAACATTCTGCTTCTGTTCCGCCATGACTGCGAAGGTGCTCGCCACTATTCCGTTTTCCCGGACCGAAAGCGTCTCCAGGCGGCACCACCGTCACGTGGCTTTCGGAGGGGACGAGACGGTACCCCAACCTGCCGTCACTGATGCTTCGTGTCCGTGTCTCCAGTCCGGCATGCGCGGCTGATGCCTGTATGAATCTTAGGTTGCATAGGCCGGAGGATAGCACATCGATCCGAGGCGACTCGACACGGCGATGTTGATGCTGCACCAGAACTTATCCAGGTTGCGAAGGACGTCAAAAAAGCGCAGGGAGAGGGAGCTTCCCAACAGATAGATAGGTTCATTGCCATATTTACATGCAAATCTGTCAGCTCGATCAGTCTAACAACGGAGAAAGATGTGGCACGTACGTACTACTGCTAATTTACACCGTGGATGGTTAACGCCAAATCTCGTCAGAGCATGAGGCCGAGGCGCTCGCTGGCCACGTCGCAGCGGACGGGCGCGAGCCCGACGCGGCCGCGCTCCAGGTCGTACTCCACCCACACGTTCATCTGGTGGTGGTGCCCGATCACGTACGCCATGATGGGCACCATGTCCGCGTTGCCGAACGTCAGGCACCACACGCCGTCGCCACCGCGCCGCTCCCCCGGGACCTTGTACAGCAGCCTGTCCCCGGCCACTGCCATCTCTGCGCCGTTGAACAGCAGCGTCACGCTCGGGAGCCTTGTCACCGGCGGAGACCGCCCCTGGGGCACGCGGAAGCACGTGTCGAACGCCTCCTGGAACGCGAAGCTGGGGTCGTCGAGGGCCGGAAGGAGGGGCCTGGCCTGTCGCGTGAACTCCGCTTTCAGTGCCGAGTAGGCGTCGCCGAGCAGGAAGGTGAACTGCGTGCCGGAGTCCACCATGGTCTGCCCCGCCCCGGTGTGGTCCGGCGCGAGCACCGAGGCTGGGATGGGCAGGTGCTTGGCGCCGACGCGGATGCCCAGGAGCTGGACGGAGTAGGCGACGCGGTCGAAGTACGGGAGCGGCAGGGCCGGCTGGTACAGGGGCGTGTAGTTGAGCGGCAGGAAGGTGGGCAGGTCGCTGTGGCCGAGGAGCAGCACGCCGGCGTCGTCGCGGTCGGAGATGCAGTAGGAGAAGCGGCGGGTGCTGGCCTGCGAGACGAAGGAGAGGGCGCCCCTGTTCATGCCCAGCAGCCCGGCGCTCGCCACGCCGTCCGGGGAGGAGTCGAACGCGGATGCCATGCAGCCGAACGCCGCGCGCAGCGGCGGCCCGCTGCCCACGGCGAAGACGTCCGTCGCGAGCGCGCCGTCGGAGGAGGAGCCGTCCGCGTAGGAGAGCGACACGCTGCACCTGCTCGACGCCCCGTCGCAGGCCGGTGGCGACGGCAGGTCGCGGGAGCGGCACTGCGCGGAGGCGCAGGGCACGGTGGCGAAGGTGGCCGAGGACCTCGGCCGAAAGGACGTCGCGTTGTACCTGTTCCTGCCGCCGGCCGGCGCGCAGAGCAGCCAGGACAGCTCGCTGCCGGTGTCGAGCACCATGGTGACGTTCTGCGGCGGCGTGCCGACGGCGAGCGAGACGGTGAGGCTGACGTTGTGGTGGAACCGCAGCTTGCTGGGCTGCCGCGGCAGCGCCCTGGCCGGCATCTGGCGCGCCCGCAGCGCGAAAAGCTGCGGCCTCGCCCCCGCCTCGGACGGCCATGGCGCGCCAAGAAGGACGAACAGGACGAGGCAAACGAAGACGAGCAGCGGGGGAGGCATGGTGGTGGTTGGGATGGGAGCAGGCGAAGCCCGGGACCTACGCGTGCATGTGAATGCTTGTGTTGTTGGATTTCGGTGTGGGGTTTTGGTTCGGGGTGGATTTTATGGGGTGGCGACGCGAGCGCGCAGTGGCGAGTGGAGTGGAGTGGTGGTGACGACTGACGGACGGAAGGGAGGCCGCGAGGGGCGACGGGTCACTGTCGCAGGGAAGCAGCCGGGGTTCTTTGCACCTGTCGTCTTCTATCTTTGGAACCACGGAGCGCCAGCTGGCTGGTCAGAGATAATTTAAGTAGGAGTACGCGCCAGTGCTGAGGTTTTACTGCAGCAGTAATGCGTGCAGTACTAGCACAGTATCTACGGTGTAATTGAAAAACTTTTCGTGGAAGCTCACGCGGTCGGATTCTCTGGACCGGTAGGCCTCCTCCATTTTCAGTCAAATTTAAACGGCCGATTTTTTTTTTCGAGAAAGTTGTACAACAAACGCCATAAATAATAAAAATTACATCCAGATCCGGAGACCACCTAGTGACGACTATAAGCACTGAAGCGAGCCGAAGGCGCGTCGCCATTATCGCTCCTCCCTCGCCGGAGTAGGGCACAACTTGTTGCAGTAGACAGTCGGAAAGTCGTCGTGCTAAGGCCCCATAGGACCAGCGCACCAGAAAAGCAACCGCCGCCGATGGAGAATAAGATAGATCGAAAGGATCCAATCCAAAGACACGTGAACATAGACGAACAACAATCAGATCCGTGCAAATCCATCGAGGATAGATCACCGGAGACACACCTCCACACGCCTATTAACGATGCTAGACGCACCATCGGAACGGGGGCTAGGCGGGGAGACTTTTATTCCATCTTCAGGGGGCCGCCGCTGTCTCGTCTTCCGATCCATATTAATTGTCGCTGATTTGCTATGGATTGGAGGGAGTAGACCTTCTTATAATTAGGAAAGGACGGAATATTATGTTATGAAAAACATATATTCAATAAAAATCTAATGATATATAATTTAGATATATTTTTAATGCTCCAAAATGCTATTTTCAAAAATAATTTGGAGATTCTTTTTTGCCACAACTGTCATGCATGTCCTTCCGTTGTAATTTTGTTTTTGCAAATATTCCATTTTAAAACTTTGCAAGCAAGCAATCAAAGGATTTGTCAAAGTTTGCCACAAAAAGATTATGTTTTGTTTGAATTTATTTTCTTTCAGTTTTCATAGTTTACAATTCATCACGAGCTCATTTGAGCTCACGAGCAGAAGAGGACTTCCGGTGTCGTACTAGCTTTTTCGTGGAGTATCTACGGTGCACTTGAAAAAAAAGTCATGGGAACATGAGTTAAAATTTGACCACCGATTTAACCAGCAAAATATAAGTTATGTTCCATAGAATGTATACCATTGAAGACATGTTTCAAATGCAAATTCCATGGTCTAATGGTATAACTTTTGGGCATATGGCTCATACTTTTTTAACCTGAATTACATTGGGTCTCTTTAATCTAGACCGGAGGGATAACTTTTTTTAGAGAAAAGGCATACGCCCGACTTTATAAATAAAGCCACCAGGCAGAATCACTATCGGTGTACACGAACAGGGGTGTTTGTTTCAGCGTGGTCGCCAGGGATAGCCAAGTCTTGCCGGGCATCCCAAGCTCTAAACCAAGTCAACAACAAAACCAACCAGAAGATCCCCAAAGAAGCCTCCCTTGCCGGCCAAATGAGGCCGGCGAGGTCGAGGCTACGTCTAGGACCGGGATTGAGCTGTGCCAGCAAAGTCTCCGGGGCCGCCAAGGCCAAGGCAAAGCCTCAAGACAAATGTTCGGCAGGCTCCGTGCCGGCAAATATCCACCAGGACACCACCGCTCCACCTCACCAGACCACCCGTCACTAATCGGTGCGGTGTCAAGCCCTATGGCAGCTAGGTGGATCCTGCCCAGCATGTGGCAGCCTGCTGCAGCAGAGATTACCTTTAATGACACCTGATACGTCTTCAATGTATCTATAATTTTTGCTTGTTCCATGCTGTTATATTATCATTCTTGGATGTTTTACAATCATTTTATAGCAACTTTATTTCATTTTTTGGACTAACCTATTGACATAGTGCCCAGTGCCAATTGCAGTTTTTGGCTTGTTTTTTACTTCGCAGAATATCACTTCCAAACGGAGTCCAAACGCAGTGAATTTTTTTGGAGAATTTTTATGGACTAGAAGGAACAACATGGGTCAAAGAAGTACCAGAGGGGTGCCCCGAGGGGGGCACAACCACCTTGGTGGCCTCCTGCACCGCCTCTCCGCTCTATAAATACCCCAATATTTCAGAAGCCCTAAGGGAGTCAACGTAAAACAATTCCAGCCGCCGCAAGTTCTAGAGCCACCAGATCCCATCTAGACACCATCACGGAGGGGTTCATCATCCTCATTGGTGTATCTCCGTGATGCGTGAGTAGTTCATAATAGACCTACGGGTTCGTAGACAGTAACTAGATGGCTTCCTCTCTCTCTTTTGATTCTCAATACAATGGTCTCTTGGAGATCTATTTGATGTAAATCTTTTTGCGCTGTGTTTGTTGGAATCCGATGAACTTTGAGTTTATGATCAGATCTATATCCATGAATATTAATTGAGTCTTCTTTTGATCTCTTATATGCATGATTACTTATAGCCTCGTATTTCTTCTTTGAATCTTTGGTTTAGTTAGGCCAACTAGATCGATTTCTCTTGCCATGGGAAGAGGTGCTTTGTGATGGGTTCGATCGTGCGGTGTTCTTTCCCAGTGACAGAAGGGGCAGCAAGACACGCATGTATGTTGCTATTAAGGATAACAAGATGGAAGCTATTCCTACATGAATAGATCTCGTCTACATCATTGTCAACGTTCTTATTGCATTATTCCATTTCTCCATGAACTTAATACACTAGATGTATGCTGGATAGGGTTGATGTGTGGAGTAATAGTAGTAGATGCAGGCAGGAGCCGGTCTACTAATATTGGATGTGATGCCTATATAATGATCATTACCTAGATATCGTCATAATTATTTGATGTTCTATCAATTGCCCAATAGTAATTTGTTTACCCACCGTATGTTATTTTTCTTGAGAGAAGCCACTAGTGGAATCTACGCCCCCGGGTCTATTCTCCATCATATTTGCTTTGAGATCTATTTTTATTCGCTTTTATTTTCAGATCTGTATTATCAAAACCCAAAAATACCTTGCTGCACTTTTTGTTACTTGCTTTATTTCACGTTTTATCGAGATCTATTTATCCAATCTACCACAATTTTTATCCCATCAACTTGAAAATTTCATACGCCCTTACCCGTAAGAGGGATTGACAACCCCTTATAACACTACTACAGGATGCTGCTAATGCGACACTATGATCAGAGACACTTCAAGAAACTGTGTGCGATGCAGTGATCGCAAACGGTGGTGTCAGAGAACTATCAAAAATGTCCAAAACGTTTGCGATGACCGATGCATCAAACACGGTTCAGATTTTAGTTGCGTGTGCGATGCAGGGCATACGGTTGATTCAACAGAACTGTTTGTGATGAGGAAGAACAACAGAAACGGGGCAGCCATACCAATGTGTGTGCGATATATGGCATACAGTTCCCTCCGATGAACTGTGTGCTATTAGAGAATGCAACAGAAACGGTCAGCCAGATCAAGGTGTGTGTGATATACGACATATGGTTCACTCGGACAAACTATTTTCGATTAGGCAAGAGAACAAAATGGTCCATCTTAACAAGATGTGTGTGATATGCGGCATTTGCGATCAGCCCAAAGAACACAAACAATTCGTGTAAACCAGATGTGTGTGATACACAGCAAATAGCCCACTTGGATGAACTGTTTGGGATCAGATATTATAACACAGACGGTTACTATAGTAAGTTCGTGTGTGATAGTGGGCAGACACGTACACGTACATCCGAGAACAAGGGCCTATGTTTCGGGCTTCCGATGCATGGCATACAGTTGATCCAAAAGAACTGTTTGCAATGAGACAGAACAACAAAAACGGGGCTTTGTGGGCCCAGAACCATCAATAAATTTTGACTTTGTTTCTCCTCACATTGCAGATTACAACGCAATAAGTAATTGCAAATCTGTTCACACAGATCAAACTTATATGTGTTCACACTTAGCACCGGGCTATAAAAGCTACCCACTCAAAAATTACTTCACATTTCCTCTCATCATCACCTACAAAACTGGTCTTTCCTGTCAAGTCATTCCGCCATGACCGGTAGGAGGAGTTTCGGGTGGGCATATAACCAAGCAGCAAAGACCAAGGCCACTGAAGCACTAGAGAGGTCCCACCATGAAGCGGCAGCGCAACAGAGAGGTCCCGCCGCGAAGCCGCAGCCGCAGCCGCAACAGAGATGTCCCGGCGTGCCGCGGAGCCCTCAAACAAGCTCTCACAGGCACGCGAGGGCTATCACAAGCGCACTCACCACGTCGGCGATCGTGACGAGCTGGCATTGCTGAAGTCCTTGGCCGGCAACTATGACATTCTCACTGGCCTCATTAAGCAGAAGGAGCTGGTCGACGGCTTGATGAAGTTGCTCGAGATCAGGGATGCCTCGGTTGACAAGGCGACCGGCCTCGTCGAGCAACTCATGGGTGACAATGCGAAGCTCCTCAAGGCGCTCATCGAGAAGGAGGTGGAGGCCACCAGCTAGAAGATGATGCATGAGCAGAGCAGCGCCTCGGGGATGATGCTGACAGCGGTCGTCGAGGAACTAATGGGTGACCCGGGGAAGATCCGGATCAAGCATGAGAAGGAGGTGGAGCAATCCATGGCTGCTTTCAAGCAAAGCCGTGAGGAATTGATGATGGAGCTGGAGGATGCCATCGCCCGACGATCCATCAAAGAGTAGATACAGTAGCGATCTAGATCGTTGTCTACGATTTCCTTCTTCTCTTGCCCCCGTGTCTTCCAAACTTTGCCGCATGTGGCATTTAACATTATCCCGAATATGTAAGACAATTATTATCTGCGCCATTGTAATTTTGTCGCCGTACTATCCATTGCCATTTTATTGTCGTCGTATTATCCTTTGCCCCATGTGGAAATTTAAATTAGGCCGGAATACGAGTTGAAAACACGAACAAAGCAAATGCTTCCATGGGATCACAACCAAACACCCTCCGTTCACCCCTAAAAAAACCTTCGTCCAGGCGCTTTAATTAACCCATTAATGGCGAGTTTTGAGCGAGGCGGGCTGCGACTGGTGCATGGAGGTCAAAAAGCTCGCTTCCCGGTGAGCATGGGCGGCCTTGCTGCTCGCACGTGTCCCGTTGAGCCTGCGAGGTGGATAGGATGCACGCGTCCCGTCGAGCCTGCGCGGCAGACTGCTCGCACGCGTCCCATCGAGCCTGCACGCCGGACTTCTCGCGCTCATCCCGTCTAATCAAACAGTTGCATGCATGCCACTGAGTATGGTTAAATATTGACACGATTCATATGATACAACTGTTTGTGATATTAACATGTTAGCTTATTATTTCAAAAAGGACTTCATTGGCTACTAATGTGTGCGCCTCTTCTCAAACTGGATGATTTTCTACCACGGCATATATGTGCCATGTCATGAAACCATGCCAAGTTTCATGTTTTTTGGGTGATTTTTTGATTTACTAGGTTTTAAAAACCGAGATTCTCAATGTTTTAGGACGATGACAAGTTTGTAATTCATTCCCATTTCTTAAATGAGACCTTAACGTGCACCTAATGACACATGTACGATTTCCCACCCATTTTGTGCTTGTAGTTCAAATTTGAATTATGGACTACATTTAATGCGTAGAAAACTTAATTAGTAATATATACAATGGTGATACGAACTCTAAACATGCACCCCAAGGACACATGTATGTTTTTTCTAGCCATTTTGGTGCACTGGAGCATGTATTTATAGTTCGGACTTGAATTATGGATATTAAATGCCTAGAAAACTCAATCAATAAATAAAAAGGGTCAAATGAACCGTGAATAATTTCAAAGTTCAGCACGAATCTCCCGTTGTTCCGTACGTGTTGTGTGTAGAAAAAAATACGAGGCTAGAAGAGGGAGCGATTATTGTTTGGCCCACAAGGGACACATTTCCCTATCGAAACCACGAGGGTTCTTGCGACAGGCTTCGGTTTGTAAGAGGTTTGTAATAAAGCTTCGCCCAAATTGGCAATGTTTTTACCACGACATATATGTGCCATGACGTGACACCATGCCAGCTTTAATGACTTTCTGGTGAGTTTTGGATTTATGGGGATTTAAAACCGAGATTCCAAATGTTTGAGGACGAGCCAAGACGCTAGTCAGGTTGTAATTTGTTCCTATTCCTTGCATGGGACCTAAACATGCACCCAAGGACACATGCATGTATAATTTTTCTAGCCATTTTGGTGAACTGGAGCATGTATTTGTACTTCAGATTTGAATTATGGACATTAAATGCCTAGAAAACTCAATTAGTGTATAAAAAGGCCAAACAAACCCTGAATAAGTTTAAATTTCAGCATGGATATCATGTCGTTTCATATTGCCCGTAGAAGACAATACAAGGCGAAAAGAGGGAGGGACTACATTTCGCCACAAGGGGAACACGTTTCCCTATGGAACCATCAGGCTTCCTTGAGAGAAGCTCCGGTTTGTAAGAGGTTTGTAATAAAGCTTGGCCCAAATTGGCAATGTTTTTATCACGACATATATGTGCCATGACGTGACACCATGCCACCTTTGATGACTTTCTAGTGAGTTTTGGATTTTATGGGGATTAAAAACCCGAGATTCCAAATGTTTGAGGACGAGCCAGAATGCCGGTATGGTTGTAATTCATTCACATTCCTGGCATGGGACCTAATTAAACATGCACCCAAGGACACATGCATGTACAATTTTTCTAGCCATTATGGTGAACTTGAGCATGTATTTGTAGTTCAGATTTGAATTATGGACATTAAATGTCTAGGAAATTCAATTAGTATATATATAAAAAGGCCAAACGAACCCTGAATCATCATGGATATCATGTAGTTCCATGTTTCCCATAGAAGAAAATACAAGGCAAAAAGAGGCCGTGATTATGTTTCGACAACAAGGGGAGCACGTTTCCCTACCGGAATCACAAGGCTTCTTGTTGAGAGAAGCTCCGATTTGCAAGAGGTTCGTAATAAAGCTTGGCCCAAATTGGACAATGTTTTTACCACGAAATATATGTGCCATGACGTGACACCATGTCTTCGAAAGAGATTGTCCATTTTGCACACGAAGTGCATCCAGTTTTTGCCTTAACCCTCTCAACTTTTTAGAACATGCTATGCGAGTGAAATGATGATATATAGCATGCCAACTTTCAACCATTTCAGAGTTCATTTGAAGTGCTTTTCAATTTCAGGGTCATTTACAACAACAACAAAGCCTTTAGTCCCAAACAAGTTGGGGTAGGCTAGAGGTGAAACCCATAAGATCTCGCAACCAACTCATGGCTCTGGCACATGGATAGCAAGCTTCCACGCACCCCTGTCCATAGCTAGCTCTTTGTCGATACTCCAATCCTTCAGGTCTCTCTTAACGGACTCCTCCCATGTCAAAATCGGTCGACCCCGCCCTCTCTTGACATTCTCCGCACGCTTTAGCCGTCCGCTATGCACTGGAGCTTCTGGAGGCCTGTGCTGAATATGCCCAAACCATCTCAAACGATGTTGGACAAGCTTCTCCTCAATTGGTGCTACCCCAACTCTATCTCGTATATCATCATTCCGGACTCGATCCTTCCTCGTGTGGCCACACATCCATCTCAACATACGCATCTCCGCCACACCTAACTGTTGAACATGTCGCCTTTTAGTCGGCCAACACTCCGCGCCATACAACATTGCGGGTCGAACCGCCGTCCTGTAGAACTTGCCTTTTAGCTTTTGTGGCACTCTCTTGTCACAGAGAATGCCAGAAGCTTGGCGCCACTTCATCCATCCGGCTTTGATTCGATGGTTCACATCTTCATCAATACCCCCATCCTCCTGCAACATTGACCCCAAATACCGAAAGGTGTCCTTCCGAGGTACCACCTGGCCATCAAGGCTAACCTCCTCCTCCTCACAGCTAGTAGTACTGAAACCGCACATCATGTACTCGGTTTTAGTTCTACTAAGCCTAAACCCTTTCGATTCCAAGGTTTGTCTCCATAACTCTAACTTCCTATTTACCCCCGTCCGACTATCGTCAACTAGCACCACATCATCCGCAAAGAGCATACACCATGGGATATCTCCTTGTATACCCCTTGTGACCTCATCCATCACCAATGCAAAAAGATAAGGGCTCAAAGCTGACCCCTGATGCAGTCCTATCTTAATCGGGAAGTCATCGGTGTCGACATCACTTGTTCGAACACTTGTCACAACATTATTGTACATGTCCTTGATGAGGGTAATGTACTTTGCTGGGACTTTGTGTTTCTCCAAGGCCCACCACATGACATTCCGCGGTATCTTATCATAGGCCTTCTCCAAGTCAATGAACACCATATGCAAGTCCTTCTTATGCTCCCTATATCTCTCCATAAGTTGTCGTACCAAGAAAATGGCTTCCATGGTCGACCTCCCAGGCATGAAACCAAACTGATTTTTGGTCACGCTTGTCATTCTTCTTAAGCGGTGCTCAATGACTCTCTCCCATAGCTTCATTGTATGGCTCATCAGCTTAATTCCACGGTAATTAGTACAACTCTGAACATCCCCCTTGTTCTTGAAGATTGGTACTAATATACTCCGTCTCCATTCTTCTGGCATCTTGTTTGCCCGAAAAATGAGGTTGAAAAGCTTGGTTAGCCATACTATCGCTATGTCCCCGAGACCTTTCCACACCTCAATGGGGATACAATCAGGGCCCATCGCCTTGCCTCCTTTCATCCTTTTTAAAGCCTCCTTCACCTCAGACTCCTGGATGCGCCGCACAAAACGCATGCTGGTCTCATCAAAGGAGTCATTCAGTTCAATGGTAGAACTCTCATTCTCCCCATTGAACAGCTTGTCGAAGTACTCCCGCCATCTATGCTTAATCTCTTCGTCCTTCACCAAGAGTTGGCCTGCTCCATCCTTGATGCATTTGACTTGGCCAATATCCCTCGTCTTCCTCTCCCGGATCTTAGCCATCTTATAGATGTCCCTTTCACCTTCCTTCGTGCCTAACCGTTGGTAGAGGTCCTCATATGCCCGACCCCTTGCTTCACCAACAGCTCGCTTTGCGGCCTTCTTCGCCATCTTGTACTTCTCTATGTTGTCTGCACTCCTATCCAGGTATAGGCGTCTGAAGCAATCTTTCTTCTCTTTAAGCGCCTTCTGGACATCATCATTCCACCACCAGGTATCCTTATCTTCGCTTCTCCTTCCCCTGGACACTCCAAACTCCTCCGAGGCCACCTTACGAATGCAAGTCGCCATCTTCATCCACACATTGTCCGCATCCCCTCCTTCCTCCCAAGGGCCCTCCTTAAATACCCTCTCCTTGAACACCTGAGCTACCTCCCCCTTGAGCTTCCACCACTTCGTTCTAGCGACCTTGGCACGCTTATCCCGCTGGACACGAATCCGAAAGCGGAAGTCAGCAACCACCAGCTTATGCTGGGGTACAACACTCTCCCCAGGTATCACCTTACAGTCTAGGCACGCACGCCTATCTTCTCTTCTCGAGAGGATGAAATCAATCTGGCTAGAGTGTTGGCCACTACTAAAAGTCACCAGATGTGATTCTCTCTTTCTAAAGAGGGTGTTAGCTACAATCATGTTGTAGGATAGAGCAAAGCTTAAGACATCTTCTCCTTCTTGATGATGCCATAGCCAAAGCCCCCATGCGCCACTTCAAAACCTGTGTTAGATGTACCCACGTGGCCATTGAGGTCTCCTCCTATGAAGAGCTTCTCACCAATCGGTACACTCCTAACCATGTCTTCCAAGCCTTCCCAGAACTCCCTCTTGGTGTTCTCATTGTGGCCTACTTGCAGGGCATATGCACTGATAACATTGAGAACCAAGTCCTCAGCTACCAGCTTGACCAGGATAATCCGGTCCCCATGTCTCCTGACGTCTACCACTCCATACTTGAGGCTCTTGTTGATCAAGATGCCTACGCCATTTCTGTTTGCAGCCGTCCCCGTGTACCACAGCTTGAAGCCGGTATCCTCCACCTCCTTCGCCTTCTGTCCTCTCCATTTGGTTTCTTGGATGCAAAGGATATCAACACCTCTCCTCACTGCTGCATCAACTAGCTCCCGAAGCTTCCCTGTCAGAGACCCTACGTTCCAGCTACCTAAGCGAATCCTCCTAGGCTCGGCTAGCTTCCTTACCCTTCGCACTCGTCGAGTCAAATGCGAAGACCCTTGCTCATTTTCCACTACATCCGGGTGCCGATGTAGCGCGCCACTAAGGATGCGACGACCCGATCCTCGCTCACTTGCCACCGTATCCGGATCAAGATACGGCGCGCCACTTGGGGGGTGACGGCCCGGCCCTTGCCCATTTTCCACCACACCCGGGTTCCGATGTGGCGCGTCGCTGAGAGGGTTACGCCCCAACGAAAATCTTTTGGGTTTCATCTCCATAAGAGTGGCTGAGTTTTTACGTCGGCTCACCAAGCCTATCACAACCCTCCTCCTTTACCCGGGCTTGGGACTGGCTATGTTGAGACAACATAGGCGGAGTTAATTTCAGGGTCATTTAGCTCAAAAAAAAATCAGTAAATGCATGAAAAATACCAAATGAAGTCAGGAAGGGTTGAAAATTGATGATGTGGCCTTGAATGGTGCATTTTGAACACACAAAAAGTCTGGAGTTCAAATAAGTTCAAAAAAGTGAAATCCCTTTGTAACAAATGAGTTTTCGTTTGAAACCCTGATACTTCGAAATAGATTGTCCATTCTTTACATGAAGTGCATCATGTTTTTCATGACGTGACACCATGCCAACTTTGATGACGTGACACCATGCCAACTTTCATGTATAATTTTTTCTAGCCATTTTGGTGAACTGGAGCATGTATTTGAAGTTCAGATTTAAATTATGGACATTAAATGCCTAGGAAACTCGATTAGTGTATAAAAAGGCCAAATGAAAGCCGTGTGCCTACCAAACTGTGCCCGATGCAGCCCGCGATCTGAGTCATGCGTTCCGATTGGCCAGAACCCAAACCCCACGGATCATACGTCTGCACCGTTGGATGCTTCCAGATCTAACGGCAACTCTCAGCCCTTTCGACAGCACATGCAGTACATGGGTAAGCACTGTGTGCATGCGTCTTCTAGCTCATGCTTCCTTCTCTTGTACGTTTTCTAAACAGGCTACCATTTCCCGCCACTCCTCTCATCGGTTTCCCGCCTCTTCTCCCATCGGTTTCCCACTACCAGTGTTAGTGCTCATTGAAGGCTAGGCGGCGACACACCAGCCATCGCACATAGTTTCTAAAAGAACAAATGTGTGTTATAGAAGGGAGTAGGTCCCATAGGGTGACCAGCGTGAGCAAAATGGTGCAGGTACTGGCTTAACCGTGTGCGATGCAAGTGCGTTGTAAAATCAGCACGACTGCGCAAGCGCGAGCAAATGGTGTAGGTACTAGTTTAACCATGTGCGATGCAAGTGCGCTGCGAAATCACCACGACTGCACAAAGCGCAAGCAAAATGGTGCATGTACTGGCTTAACCGTGTGCGATGCAAGTGCGCTATGAAATCACCACGTCTGCACGATCTTGGCCACTCCCGCCCCGCATCAATTCCTTTACCCAAATTTTAGTAGCCACTGTACTTCAACTGTCGCCCACACTCCTCCAGCACAGGCCTTATAGTAAAATTGCAGTAGCCGAGGCATTTGAACCGTCGCCCTTCCTCGTCCACCACCATCTTCGCCCACCATTACTAAAAATTTTAGTAGTCGTGGCGTGTCCTCAAACACCACAACCCCCCACCACAGTCCTCCCACCCGCCCCTCCCCCCTGGAACCCTATCTTGCAGCCGCCGCCGGCACCGCCGGTGCCACCGCCAACCCATGCCAGTTTGCCCATTCCTCCTAGCTTAGATAATAAACTTCAGGTTACCCAGCGATTCCCATACCGTTGCCCCACTCCTCTGAGTTTTTATATGAGGCCTGCGGTGTCCCTCCCCGCCAGATCCACATCCCCTGCTCCAGAATGTCACAACCTAAGCTCGACCACGTATCCCGGGGAGCCCGACGAGCGTTCGGCCAAGAAGTGGTTTATCATGGCCTCTCCGGGGGATGTTGGCGAGGTGGCCGCCGTTCACCTCGACCTGTCAATCCTGGAGCAACACGTCACCGTGGAAGCCGGCGAAGACGTTGACTATGTTGCCATGTCGAAGGCTTCATGTCAGCGGGCTTGCGTATTACTGTATCTCGAGAAAGCTGGCTACGACATCAAGCTCGTCGACAGCGACGACTTCACACGGGCCATGTCATGGGTTACGTGGTCCATCCCCAACCCCTCTAGTTCAACCGCTGTCGATCTCTTCGACGGCCCTGCCGCTGATCTCCTCCGCCAAGCGGTCAAGGATTTGCGATCCTTATACACCATCAAGCCCATTTTGTCATTTCTTAAGGACACGTTCTACGGCGGCGGCTTGGAATCCTCAATTGCCAAGTCATATCTCATCGACCACGACCACGAGGAGGGAACCCACAAAGGTTCTTCCACCATCGGTCTTTGCTCTTTCAACTGGAAGGATCCGGTCCATGAAATGTGAGTCAACATCCTATCAGCAAATCTTACCTTTTCTAGCTTGCCAACCCATACCCTTTGTTGTAGTAGCATTTGACGTGCGGTGCTATAACTGTGCCCTGTTTAATTATTTCAGTTATGCAAAAATGTATTGTTCAATAGAGCTATGTGATGTTTAAGTATGAATTATCCACTTCCGTTTCACGAATGGCTATATTTGGTTGTTTATAGTGAGTAGATGCCTTGTTTATCTGTGTTAGGTTGTTAGGTTGGTTGCAATGAGCATTTTTCCAGTTATCGAGCTGATGCCTTGTTTATATGTATTTTGTCTTAGTTTGGTTGAAGTGAGCATTTATCCAGTTATCAAGCATATGTCTTGTTTATCTGTAATTTGGTTGTTAGGTTGCTTTTTTAGCATTTGTCCAGTTTTCAAGCATGTGCCTTGTTTATCTATATTTGCTTGTTAGGTTGGTTGCAGTGAGTATTTGTCTAGTTTTCAAGCATATGTCATGTTTATCTATATTTGCTTGTTAGGTTGGTTCCAGTGAGACTCTGTCCAGTTTTCAATGGCTATATTTGGTTGTTATACTGACCATTTATGCCTTGTTTATTTCAGTCATTCATAATGTGTTGTTCATTATGTGCAAGTTGGAACTGTGCCGCTCGACTACATCAATACCAGCTTGAACGGCTATATTTGGTTCTACTTATGCCTGGTGTAGTTAACAGTTAACACGTGCCCTTTATTTCGGTTTTACAAATTTATCCAATGATGTTTAAGCATTACCTATGTTCTATTCATTTTCAACAATACCAGTTTGAATTGCAATATTTGATGGTTGTTAAGCCTGCTGTCGGTAACATTGCCTTCCATTTTATATATGCTTTAACAGCATGCTAAAATCAACACATTCAAGCTATCATTTGGAGATGATATTGTTTACCTTTGCTATATTTGTTTGATGTTAAGGTTGACATACTTATCATGCCTTTCCACTACTTATGCAGGACAACAACGGGAGTGGCCACCATTTTCCGCCGAGGTTAGCTTCATCCTGGCTTGTACTCCCCCAACGTTCCATAATGTAGTGCATATAGATCCAGGCTTGGACACTTGTTAGATTCTAATATTGACTTGTTGCTTGTAGGTACATATGCCCTTGGCAAGGATCCATGCATCGACCCTTTTTGCATATGGGGCAATGAGATATTCATGAACAAGCATCAAGTGAGGAAACTGATAAGGATTATTAGCAAAAAGATACGAATGGTGGCAAGCAAATCATTTGTTTATGCTCTATCCAACACAACAGTGAGCTGTAGGATGGTAACTACAAACTCTGCAGCCTTCTCTTTTTACTGCCCATAATGAGTTGTTAGACAACAATGTCTGAATCTTTTTCGTTCATAGTGGTTCCCGAAGAAGTTCACTCAAGATTACCTCGCAAACTACATGATTGGTGGACATGCAATGAAGGTTATAATATTTCATCCAGACTACAATGAGCATCGAGAAGTCATAATGAAGACAGTGAAGGATGGACGGGCAACCATCACAGGGGTTGGCCTAGAGTTGTGCGTGCATTACACATGGAGGAGGGCACAAGATGGGCATTCAGCTTCAGCTTCTCCAGCAACCAGAATGTCTTTCGCCTCTCTCTTTACAGTCTTTAGTACAACTATGGTCCATCATTCTTTACTTGGTGCTTCTGTAGTTCTTCAATATATGTACCTGTGCATTATGCATTCATGGTTGAACCTATATTTGTAATAAACCTGGTTGGATATGAAATAAGTGATTGCCTAATTTCAAATTCAAAAAGGTGATTTTTTAATTAGGTATCAATTAGGGATTACACTACACACGCTTTGCAAAAGCGAAACGTCTGTGATAGATGTGGAGATCATACACGTTTCTAGGATCCACTACGTGTGCGATCAATATCCACCGCACATACGATCAGCGAGGAAAAAACGTGTGCGATCAATCTCCACTGCACACACGATCAACCAAGAAAAAACGTGTGCGATTAACAACAGCATCGCACAATTCTTTCTTATTAAATGTTTGCAATAGTCACCTTACCACACACGCTTTGAAATTATTGACTGTTTGTGATGTTGTGTGCATCGCAAACGTTTGGTACTTCTTGGATTAACTGTGTGGGTTGTACATACTAACGGAAACGTATTCCTTGGATGGACTGTGTGGAATGTACATACGAATAGAAATGTTTAGCGGGGGCTGACTATGTGGGATGTACTTACGACCGAAAATGACTTCGCTTGTATAATTTTTTTAGCACTACTATACGTATAACCGTTTTTCTTGCTCGCCGATCGCACACGACCTCATTTGCCGAGCGTGTGTGCCAGGAGGGCATATCCCCGATAGTTTCTGGGTCGTGTGGGAAGGGCCCCCTATCGCCCACACTCACTTGGCGACGGTTCCAAATGCCGTCACGGAAAGGGGTTTAAAACCGTTTGTATAGCACCGACGCGTACCAGTGTAAGCGCCGGGTTGCAAGTATTTGTTCTTTGTGTGAAGGTACTGTTTACATAGTGTTGCTTGGTTCTCCTACTGGATTGATAACCTTGGTTTCATAACTAAGGGAAATACCTACCGTAGCTATACTGCATCATCCCTTACTTTTTGGGGAAATACCAACGTAGTTCAAGCGACATCAACACCCGTCCCAGAGGCATGTCATGCAAATAAGAGGTAGTTAGGCAAGCGGTGGAGGAACCTTGCCGGGGCTACCTCTCTACGCGACACCTATGATAGCATTTATGGCATTTTGTCTTAACTGCTAGGGTTAGGTATGATAGCACTGTTGGATATCTAATCAGCGTATAATAACTGTTTTGCCATTGTGGTCGCCCCTTAAGCTATAAAAGGAGGCCCGAGGCAACCTAGCAAAGGATTCGAACCCTTGATCCCCTCACGCTTGTACGCGCGTAGCTGCTCTCCCTGAGGCATCCTTGCCGGGCTTGAGCGCTCTATGTCTTCATCTTCCCACCGATCAATACACCAAAGCAGGAGTATGGTATTACGCTGCTTAGCGGACCGAACCTAGGTAAAAGGAGCTGTGCTCACCACGCTGCCCCTACTGCCTCTGCTCTTTGTGCAATGTGATCGTTCCCCTGTTGAACCACAAAGGGGCCTCTTGGTCCCATAGGTGCTCGTGCTCCACCACGACAGTCACTAACACCAAACAACAGGTTTCACCAGCGAAAGGTAGAGAGTACAAAAGGCATTACTGGTGGCACGCAAACCAGATAATAGTGGCACGCATGCCAACAACCTACAAAGCCTAGAAAAGCGAGGAGCAACAGGCAAGGATCCGAACATCAGTTGATGCCATGAGGCTGGACCGGAGAAGAAGCAGAAGATCGCACCCTAGATATCAACTCCTCCAGTGCGTCCCGATCAGCATCCTTAGTCAATGATTTCCACAGCTGCAAGAAGATAATCATTTTGAAAAAGCAATCATCAAGCATGTTCGGGAAAATACATTCAATAGTGAATTTATTTCTAGTAGTCCACAACGCTCAACATAGCACTGAGAAACCCCACCCAAAAAATACGTTTGTTCTGCCCCACAAGGCCCACAGCCAGCGGCCCCAGCTTAGCAAAGGAGGTAGGGGCCCATGAGACCCCCATCCAAGATCTAATACAACAGTAGGCCAACCTTGCTAAGACACACCCGAAAAAGATGTGATTCGAGTCCTCAAGAGCCAAGCAGGGAGTGCAATGGTCCAAGTCGGGGCCATTACGTTTCCGGATTTGGTCGGCCACCGGGATTTTGCCTCTGATGGCTTGCCACATGAAGATCTTGATTTTTGGCGGGACACTAGCAAGCTACACTAGTTTTAATTCTATTGGTGGGGAGACCAGAAATCAACCGCAAGTAGAGGGATTTGACCGAGAATCTACCAAAAGAATTGTGAGGCGAGATGACAGAACCCCCTTCCTCCAAGAGCATCAGGCACTGGTACAACGAGGTGCCATACAAATAGTTTTTAAGCCCTTTTCGCGACGACATTCTGAACCGTCACCTAGTGAGTGACTGCGATAGGGGGATTCTTCCCACATGACCCAGAAACTGTCAGGGGTATGCCCTCCTGGCACACACGCTCGGCAAAATGAGGTCGTGTGCGACCGGCGAGCGATCAAATACGGTTATATGTACAATAATGCTCGAAAAATACAATTATACAGGCGAAATCGTTTCCGGTCGTAAGTACATCCCACATAGTCAGTCCCCGCTAAACGTTTCCATTCATATATACATCCCACACAATCGCTCCAAGGAAAACGTTTCCGTTCGCAGGTACATCACCACAATTTTCCCCATTAAATTGTTTGTGATAGCGTTGCCATTGCACACGATATTGACAATTTTATTGTTTTCTTATTGAATTCATCACACACAGTGCATAGAAGAAACTATGTGGCAAAGGCTGTCCATCACACACAGTTTTTATGTGGTAAACGTTTGCGCAAGGTGGCCTAAAGCAAACAATTTTCAAGAGAATGTCGTGTGTGATTGTTCATTGATCCAACACGGTTTGTTCCTAGAAACTGTGTGCGTTGCCTGAGCTCATCATCCACGGTGTTTTCTCAATAACTATTTGCTATAAAAAACAATTAGCAGGCTAATTGCCCTATTATTAATAATAAATTTATTAGTCTAATTGACATTCATATTAAGCACATAATATATTTCATTTACATATTAAGGAAGTAGGATTTCATAATTGAAATACATCAGAGTACAACATGATATAGCTTCAATACTCAGCTACCCCTACACAACTACACCAGCACCAAGTTTCACATGCAACATCTATAACCTTTCGAAATTAGCATCATAGACGGTACATATACATATGCATCTCATCTGGAAAACTACTGAAGCGGGAGGCAAATATTGAGCCTTCATTCATGTTGAAGGTCTTTGCAACTTTAGGCTAGTGCCTGTGGATGATTGACCGTCCATCCTTCATCCTCTTCAGGAACACTTCAATATTGAACCGTGGGTGTTGTATGAAAACCTTCCTCGCCTCCTGACCATAGAGATGGTTTGAGAGGTAATCATCAATGAACTGCTTTGGAAATGCCTAAAAACAAGCATGTGCATAAATATCCTCTCTATTGGAAATGGGGCAAAGGAATAAAAAAAAGGCAAGGTATAATAGTTAGTACCATCTTGTAGCAAACTGATGTCTTCTTCATTGTGCAGACAAAGATCTTGTTGTTTTTTGTCACTAATTTCTTTATCCTAACCATCTTTCTAAGTTTCTTGACTTGATTGATATTCATGGATAACTTATTTCCCCATATGCAAAAAGGGTCGAACAGTGGGTCAAAACCTCTGACAGCAGGACCTACATGTGCAAGACCAAATTGTTAAAAACCTAAATATTAGAATGGTTCATGAAATTGCACAATAATGTGCTATTAGACAATGGACCATGCACGTGCTAACCTTGATCGTAAACCTTGGTGCTTCCCATTGTTTCCCTGCAACACATATAAGGTAGTTAGTCATCACGTTAAGGAAGGGTTCGCATGCTACTAGTAAAATATGTTGATGAAAAATAAGCACATTGCAGATTCATCAGATTAATTCAAGCCACATGGAAAACCTATTTATCCAAACCAAGCATGATTAAGAACTTGGAAATATAGCAATTGTATTAAGTGCAGCCAAATTCGTTTTATTCCTCACATGCACAACAACACAAAATTCTACCCATGACAATTAGACATCACATTATAGAATTGAACCAAGCAGTTAACTAAACACCACAACAAATGAACCAAACATTAAATGAGCACCACGTTGCACAATATAACATACTCCTAATAGATGTTTCTCAAGTATTTAGTACAGCCAAATTCAATGTATTCCTCACATGGTATACAATAACAGAATGCACCCACAACAATTGAACATCAAATTGCAGAATTGAACCAAACAGTTAACTAAACAACACAACAAATGAACCAAACGTTAACTGAGTGATACGCCTCCAACGTATCTATAATTTAAGAAGTATTCATGCTATGTTTACAACAATTTTATATGGTTTTGGTATGATTTGCATGGAACTAACCCGGACTAACGTTGTTTTCAGCAGAACTACCGTGGTGTTGTTTTTTGTGCAGAAATGAAAGTTCTCCAAATGAGCTGAAACTTTTTGATGTTTTTTTGGAACAAAAGAGACCCCCGAAGCTTCATGGAAGGACCGGCAGGTGAAGGAGTAGGGCACAAGACACTGGGGCACGCCTGGTGGGCCCAGCTTGCCCCGGTGGGTTGTGCTCACCTCGAGGCCCATCTTAGCGTGAAACCAACGCCAAAAAATCCTATAAATAGAGAAACCATCAGAAATAATGATAGATCAGAAGCTCCTCCGCCGCAAGCCTTTTTAGCCATGAAAAACCAATCTAGACCCCGTTCCGGCACTCTGCCGGAGGGGGAAATCATCACCAGTGGCCATCTTCATCATCCTGGCGGCCACCATGATGAGGGGGGAGTAGTGCACCCTCGAGGCTGAGGGTTTGTACTAGTAGCTATGTGTTTAATCTCTCTCTCTCTCTCGTGTTCTTGAGATGTCACGATCTTGATATATCGCGTGCTTTGTTAATATAGTCGGATCATATGGTGTTTTTCCCTCTATATCTTGTGATGAATTGAGTTTTCCCTCTGAGATCTCATTTTATAGGACTAAATACTTTTATGGATTTGAGAACACTTGATGTATGTCTTCCTATGAATACCCATGGTGACAATGGGGTATCATATTGATTCACTTGATATGTGTATTGGCACTCAACTCCCGGATTCCTGATGTGACATTGGGGTAATCTATGCATATGTGTTGATACACGTTCTCGTCTTTGTTTTCCTGGTAGAAATCTTGGGGCACTCTTTGAGGTTCTTTGTGTTGGATTGAGTATTATGAATCTAAAATTGTTTGATGCATATCACATAATTAACTCACGAACACTCGCGATGACATTGGAGTATCTAGGTGACATTAGAGTTGGTTGATGTGTATCATATGGTGTTATTTTAGTACAAACTCTTGGTTAGATTGATCGGAAATAATAGCTTTGTGTTATTTTAGTACGAACTCTATGATAGATTGATCGGAAAGAATAGCTTTGAGGTGGTTTCATACCCTACAAACAATTTCTTCTTATGTTCTCTGCTAGATAAGAAGTTTGGAGTGATTCTTCATCACACGTTGAGGGATGGTTATATGATCCAATTAGATTAGCATTGTTGAGAGATTGCACTAGCCAAAGTACGGACCCTAGGCCTCATTTTCAAGCATTGCAATACCGTTTGTGCTCACTTTTATCGATTGCTACCTTGCTGTTTTTATTTATTCAGATTATAAAATATATTTCTACCATCCATATTACACTTTTATCACCATATCTTCGCTGAACTAGTGCACCTATACAATTTGCCATTGTATTGGGTGTGTTGGGGACATAAGAGATTTCTTGTATTTGGTTGCAGGGTTGTTTGAGAGAGACCACCTTCATCCTACGCCTCCCATGGATTGATAAACCTTAGGTCATCCACTTGAGGGAAAATTGCTACTGTCCTACAAAACTCTGTGCTTGGAGGCCCAACACGTGTCTACAAGAATAAAGTTGCCTAGTAAACATCAAACTGTTTTCTGGCGCCGTTGCCGGGGAGGTGAGTGCTTGAAGGTATATCTTTAGATCTTGCAATTGAATGTTTTAGTTTCTTGTTTTATCACTAGTTTGGTTTATAAAAAGAAAACTACAAAAAAATTGAATTGAGGTTGCATCATATTATTCATCTTTATAATGTCTTCCATGAAAATGATGGAAAGTAAAATTGTGCTCAATCGGTAGAAGAAGAATTCTATAAAATGTTTGACAAAAAATCTTTGAATGATGAGCATGATTGCAATGTTGTTAATATGAACTCTTTGAATATCCATGATGCTAACGATATGAAAATCCATAAGCTTGGGGATGCTATGTTTGATGAAGATGATATTTCTAGTCCCCGAAGTTTTGTAGATCGCATGCCTCCTATTTATGATGATTATATTGATGAAAGTGGATTTGGAGAGGTCATGACTTTATTTAATGATGAATCCACTATTTTGGAAGACGTTGCAATTGATTATGACAACAAAGTTCCTATCTATGATGATTATTGTGATGACATGTATGTTATAAAAAATAAAGATATCCATGGAACTTGTCATGATAATTTTAATTTTCAATCTCATTATAGTTATTTTGTTGAGTTTGCTCCCACTACTATGAATGAGGATGTATTTGCTTATGTGGAGAGTAAAAAAATTTCTATGCTTATGTATCATGAAAAGAATGCTTTATGTGATGGTTATATTGTTGAATTTCTTCATTATGCTACTGAAAATTATTATGATGGAGGAAATTATGCTTGTAGGAATTGCAATAATATCAAGTTTCCTCTCTATGTGTTGAAAATCTTGAAGTTTTGCTTGCTTTGCCTTCCTATGCTAGTAAATTGTTTGCTCAAAAAATCCCTATGCATAGGAAGTGGGTTAGGTTTAAATGTGTTTGTCATGTGATTCATGATGCTCTCTTTATATTTCAATTCTTATCTTTTATGTGAGCATCATTGAAATCATCATGCCTAGCTAAAAGGCATTAAAGAAAAGCCCTTGTTGGGAGACAACCCAACACTTTTACCTACTGTTTTTGTGTGTTCTCATGATTAAGCTAATGTAGTAATCATGTTTTATTGCTTTTGTTTCAATAAAATGCCAAGTAAGACCTTTGGGATAGTGTGGATGATAGTTGACTTGAATCTGTGCAAAAACAGAAATTTTTGTGCTCGGTCTAGGAGTTTTCAAAATTCACTGGAACGTGCTTTTGATCTGAAATTTTTACAGGTGATAGATATACAAATTCCCTGCACTGTCCCTACTTTTCAGAATTTTTGGAGTAGCAGAAGTATGCTTGTTTTCCAGAACATTACAGATTGTTCTGTTTTTGACAGATTCAGTTTTCAATGCATAGTTTGCTTGTTTCCTAGTTTCTATGGCTTATATTTCTCAACATAAATTGTGGAAATGATAAGGTACAGTAGGCATTGTGTGAGAATCATTATGAATCTTGTCTTTGAAAGTACCAAAGTGAATGATTTGCTTTATCATACAAACCTATCTCACGAAGTTCCGTTAAGTTTTGTGTGATTGAAGTTTTCAAGTTTTGGGTGAGATATCGATATGAGGAGAATAAGGAGTGAAAAGTACCTAATCTTGGGGATGCCCAAGGCACCCCAAGTTGATATTCAAGGAAGATCCAAGCAACTAAGCTTGGGGATGCCCCTGAAGGCATCCCCTCTTTTGTCTCCAACAATATCGGTAACCTTACTTGAGGCTATATTTTTATTCGTCACATGATATGAGTTTTGCTTGGAGTGTCATTTTATTTTGTTTTTATTTTCGTGATGCTATCTATAATAATGTTTTTCATCTTTTACTTCAATAAAAATGTCAAGGATAGCCTTTACCATGCTTATTTTGCAAGTATATGAGTTGTTGTTTCAAACCAAAAAGTTTATCGCTGTTGCAAAAATTCTCTAGAAAATTCAGAATGTGATAAAATGTTGAAATTTTTTGCACAATAAGATGTGATAAATTTTCCACAGTGTGGTAATTTTTCAGAATTTTTTGAGTCAGGGAAGTATGGATCCTCTTGCATCCTTTACAGACTGTCCTGTTTAGACAGATTGCTGTTATGTTTGGATTGTTTGCATATGTTTGCTTGTTTAATGATTCTATTTGAGGATAGGAGTATTAAATATGCAGAGGCATTTAGTAGGAAATGCTAAATAATAATTTTAGTGATTTGCTATAGTAGAGAATGATAAGGTTTTGCATTGATTTATACTAACTTATCTCACGAGTTCTGTTTGAGTTTTGTGTGGATAGAATTTTTGAGATTTAGGGAAACCGTCATATGAGAGGAATTAAGGAGACACAAAAGCTCAAGATTGGGGATGCCCAAGGCATCCCAAATTAACATTTCAAGAAGTCTCAAGCATCTAAGCTTGGGGATGCCCCGGTAGGCATCCCACCTTTCTTCATCAACAATTATCGGTTAGTATCGGTTGATCCTAAGTTTTTGCTTCTTCACATGATGTGTGCTATTCTTGGAATGTCATTTTGTTTTGTTTTGCTTGCTGTTTTAATAAAATACTTAGATCTGAAAGTTTTTAAATAATAGAGATTCCTCAAATAGTTACCTGTTTACTTAACTACTCACTTGATCTTCACTTATATCTTTTTGCAGTAGTTTGTCTTTTGCTCTAGTGCTTCACTTATATATTTTTGAGAATGATGTGCTTTAATATTTTTGAAGAAATTCTCTCATGCTTCACTTATATGTTTTTGAGAGATGCAGACATTTATGCTCATGTTCTTCACTTAAATTTGTTTGAGCTTATCAAAAGCAACATATAAAAACTTTCATGAAGAACATTGGACAAAATAAACTTGATTCTTTGTAATAGCTTTGAGATATGATGATAGTGATATGTGAGTCATGTTGGTGAGTAATTATGCTTTAGTTAGAATATTGATGTTAAGGTTTGTGATTCCCTATGCAAGCACGAAAGTCAATAGTTATGCAATGGAATTACATCCCACTTGTGGTGCATTATTCGGTGTTAATTATGCTTAATGCTCACTTATGTGATTTTTCGTTTCTTGGTTGGTTTCTTCTCAATATTTTTGCTAGTCGCCATTTGTAGTAAGTAGAAATACTACTTGTGCATCCAAAATCCTTAAACCCTGTTTTGCCATATGAGTCCACCATACCTACCTATATGCGGTATTTCAGTGTCGTTCTAAGCAAATTTGTATGTGCCATCTCTAACTTTCAAAATAATTTCCTTTTTGTGTGCTCGTACCACTCATGAAATGGTAGGGGGTGGCTGATATTTTTCCATGCTAGATGTGTTATTCTCAAGATGAGTGTTTATTCACTTGTCATTGCATGAGAGTACGACAAAGGTAATAGGGATGCCCAGTCCCGAAATAAAAAATGAATTTATTTTATGTTGTCAAATAATAAATTCCTTGGAAAGTGTTGGTATGGATGGTACCCATGGATATGGCTAGCCTTGGAATGTGAAAGAATGGTGGAAAAGGAATAAACTTTATTTTCTGTTTGGGAACTGCATATGATATATCTAGCATGGAAAGTATTGGGAACTACTCGGTCGTTTTCGTTGACGGGAAAAGTATGCCTCCCGAAATCTTTTATCTCTCAATTTAAGCCTTGAGCTTTGGCACCTCTACAAATCCCTAATTCCCTCTGTGAAGGTCTTATCTATTTACTTTTTGCAATTTTTATTTTTTATTTGAGTCTCCATCTTCTCTTATAAAGCACCAACTAAGGGGCACTATGATCATACTCGAGAATTGGATGTAGCTAATATGCGAGTGTGTTTCATGAATGGATCAGTGATTGAGCATGATGGGGCTGGGAAAGCTTTGTTTAGTGTTGATATTTTGAAAGACATGGTTGCTTGTTTATATGGTTGAGTATTCATGTCCTCATGTCAAATTATAGACTATTGCTTTGAATCACTCAAGTCGAAATGTCCATGCTACAAAAGAACAGAGTATATGATAAATATGATAGATAGCATTCCACATCAAAAAATTATGTTTTCAATTGCTACTTTAACATGAGAAGTTTTATGAGAAAGAATTGCTATTATGATGCCAGGAAAAGTGATTGAAATTATCATTGATCAAACTTGTGCACTTTGCAAGCATTCACACTTCAAAAATGATTTCTTTTATCATTTACCTACTCGAGGACGAGTAGGAATTAAGCTTGGGGATGCTGATACGTCTCTGATGTCTACTACACAACCTTCTTCTTGTAGACGTTGTTGGGCCTCCAAGTGCACAGGTTTGTAGGACAGTAGTAAATTTCGTGGATGACCTAAGGTTTATCAATCCGTGGGAGGCGTAGGATGAAGATGGTCTCTATCAAGCAACCCTACAACCAAATAACAAAGAGTTCTTGTGTCCCCAACACACCCAATACAATGGTAAATTGTATAGGTGCACTAGTTCGGCGAAGAAATGGTGATACAAGTGCAATATGGATGGTAGATATAGGTTTTTGTAATCTGAAAATATAAAAACAGCAAGGTAACTAATGATAAAAGTGAGCGTAAATGGTATTGCAATGCTAGGAAACAAGGCCTAGGGTTCATACTTTCACTAGTGCAAGTTCTCTCAACAATAATAACATACTTGGATCATATAACTATCCCTTAACATGCAACAAAGAGTCACTCCAAAGTCACTAATAGCAGAGAACAAATGAAGAGATTATTGTAGGGTACAAAACCACCTCAAAGTTATCCTTTCTGATCGATCTACTCAAGAGTCCGTTGTAAAATAACACGAAGATATTCTTTCTGTTCGATCTATCATAGAGTTCATACTAGAATAACACCTTAAGACACAAATCAACCAAAACCCTAATGTCACCTAGATACTCCAATGTCACCTCAAGTATCCGTGGGCATGATTATACGATATGCATCACACAATCTCAGATTCATCTATTCAACCAACACAAAGTACTTCAAAGAGTGCCCCAAAGTTTCTACCGAAGAGTCAAGACGAAAACGTGTGCCAACCCCTATGCATAAGTTCACAAGGTCACTGAACCCGCAAGTTGATTACCAAAAAGTGCGTCAAGTAGATCACGTGAATATCCCATTGTCACCATAGATAAGCACAAGCAAGACATACATCAAGTGTTCTCAAATCCTTAAAGACTCAATCCGATAAGATAACTTCAAAGGGAAAACTCAATCCATTACAAGATAGTAGAGGGGGAGAAACATCATAAGATCCAACTATAATAGCAAAGCTCGCGGTACATCAAGATCGTGCCAAATCAAGAACACGAGAGAGAGAGAGATCAAACACATAGCTACTAGTACATACCCTCAGCCCCAAGGGTGAACTACTCCCTCCTCATCATGGAGAGCACTAGGATGATGAAGATGGCCACCGGTGAGGGATCCTCCCTCCGCCAGGGTGCCAGAACAGGGTCCCGATTGGTTTTTGGTGGCTACAGAGGCTTGCGGCGGCGGAACTCCTGATCTATTGTGCTCCTCGATTTTTTAGGGTATATGGACATATATAGGCAAAATAAGTTGGTCAGGGGATCCACGAGGGGCCCACGAGGGTGGGGGGCGCGCCTAGGGGTTTAGGGCGTGCCTCCCTGCCTCGTGGCTTCCTCGTTACTTCTCTAACTTATACTCCAAGTCTCCTGGATTGCTTCTGTTCCAAAAATAACTCTCCCGAAGGTTTCATTCCATTTGGACTCCGTTTGATATTCCTTTTCTTCAAAACACTGAAATAGGCAAGAAAACAACAATTTGGGCTGGGCCTCCGGTTAATAGGTTAGTCCCAAAAATAATATAAAAGTGTATAATAAAGCCCATAAACATACAAAACAACTAATATAATAGCATGGAACAATAAGAAATTATAGATACGTTGGAGACGTATCAGTCTCCAACGTATCTATAATTTAAGAAGTATTCATGCCATGTTTACAACAATTTTATATGGTTTTGGTATGATTTGCATGGATCTAACCCGGATTGACGCTGTTTTCAGCAGAACTACCGTGGTGTTGTTTTTTGTGCAGAAATGAAAGTTCTCCAAATGAGTTGAAACTTTTTGATGATCTTTTTGGAACAAAAGAGACCCCCGAAGCTTCGTGGAAGGACCATAAGGTGAAGGAGTAGGGCACAAGACACCAGGGCACGCCTGGTGGGCCTTACTTGCCCTGGTGGGTTGCGCTCACCTCGAGGCCCATCTTAGTGTGAAACCAACGCCAAAAAATCCTATAAATAGAGAAACCATCAGAAATAATCATAGACCAGAAGCTCCGCCGCCGTAAGCCTTTGTAGCCAGAAAAACCAATCTAGACCCCATTCCGGCACTCCGCCGGAGGGGGAAATCATCATCAGTGGCCATCTTCATCATCCCGGCGGCCACCATGATGAGGAGGGACTAGTCCACCCTCGAGGCTGAGGGTTTGTACTAGTAGCTATGTGTTTAATCTTTCTCTCTCTCTCTCTCTCTCTCTCTCGTGTTATTGAGATGTCATGATCTTGATATATCACGGGCTTTGTTAATATAGTTAGATCATATGGTGTTTTCCCCTCTCTATCTTGTGATGAATTGAGTTTTCCCTTTGAGATTTCGTTTTATCGGATTGATACTTTTATGGATTTGAGAACACTTGATGTATGTCTTGCTATGAATATCCGTGTTGACAATGGGGTATCATATTGATTTACTTCATATGTGTTTTGGCACTCAACTCGCGGACTCTCGAGGTGACATTGGGTTAATCTATGCATAAGGGTTGATGCACGTTCTTGTCTTTGTTTCTCCGGTAGAAATCTTTGGGCATTCTTTGAGGTTCTTTGTGTTGGATTGAGTATTATGAATCTGAAATTGTTTGATGCATATCGCATAATGAACTCACGGATACTCGCGGTGACATTGGAGTATCTAGGTGACATTAGAGTTGGTGGACGTGTATCATATGGTGTTATTTTAGTATGAAATCTTGGTTAGATTGATCGGAAAGAATAGCTTTGTGTTATTTTAGGACAAACTCTAGGATAGATTGATCTGAAAGAATAGCTTTGAGGTGGTTTCGTACCCTACAAACAATTTCTTCTTATGTTCTCTGCTAGATAAGAAGTTTGGAGTGATTCTTCATCACACATTGAGGGATGGTTATATGATCCAATTAGATTAACATTGTTGAGAGATTGCACTAGCGAAAGTACAGACCCTAGGCCTCATTTTCAAGCATTGCAATACCGTTTGTGCTCATTTTTATCAATTGCTACCTTGCTGTTTTTATTTATTTGGATTATAAAATATATTTCTACCATCCATATTAAACTTTTATCACCATCTCTTCGCTGAAATAGTGCGCCTATACAATTTGCCATTGCATTGGGTGTGTTGGGGACACAAGAGATTTCTTGTATTTGGTTGCAGGGTTGTTTGAGAGAGACCACCTTCATCCCACGCCTCCCACGGATTGATAACCTTAGGTCATCCACTTGAGGGAAAATTGCTACTGTCCCACAAAAGTCTATGCTTGGAAGCCCAACACGTGTCTACAAGAATAAAGTTGCCTAGTAGACATCACTGAGCACCACATTGCACAATATAACATACTCCTAATAGAAGATCAGACAGTTAACCAAACTAAGCATGCTTGACAACTTGGAAATATGGTAATTGTATTTGTTTCTCGTGTATTTAATACAGCCAAATTCGATTTACTTCTCACGTGGTATACAATAACAGAATGCACCCACAAGTATTGAACATCGCATTGCAGAATTGAACCAAACTGTTAACTAAACACCACAACAAATGAACCAAACGTTTACTGAGCACCATATTGCAGAATGTATAACCAAACCAATCATGCTTGACAACTTGGAGATATAGCAATTGTATTTGTTTCTCATGTATTTTGTAAAGATAAATTCGATTTATTTCTCACATGAAAGATAATAAAAAATTGCAGCCTAAAGAATTGAACATCAAATTTGTAGAATTGAACCAAACAGTTAACTGAAGACGACAACTAATTAACCAAACAGTTAACAAGTGAGCACCACACTGCATGACATATAGAAAATATACACTAGAGCAACATATTGCATGGTAAGATCAGATAGCACAATTCACTAGAATTTGTTAAGGAAAGGCAGGAGCAGCACACACAATGGGTAAACCAAGCATGGTTAACTAGCATAGCTAGCAAATGGCAATGTGCTCCTCCAAGATTTGGGGGTCAGCACGAATGGCAGCCATCGCAACCTCATCCGCGCATGCTGCCGCGATTTGCTTCTTTGCTGCCAAATGCTCCTTGAGCTCCTGGATATACTTCGTGCACCATGTCTTAGGGCGACGCTTATTTGGTGGAGGGGTCGGTGATTTGGGCGGAAGGTGTCGCGCCAGCAGTCGGGGCATGTCAGATGTGGAAGGAGGAGGAGAATGGGGGTCGGGTGTGGATTACCTGCCTGGATAGATGAGGCCGAGCAACATGAAGGAAGGTCACCGGCGAGGAGGCGGCGCTGCAAGCAAGGAGTGAAGGTTTCAACTTGGAAAGGAAGGCGGAAATAGGAGAAATGTGGCTTTTAGTAAGGGGGAGGGGCGGTGAGGTAGATATTTTCGCAGAAGCTGAAAATTTTGAATCAGTTCAGTGAAAAACTGGCATGCAAAGTGTCATTAGACACGGTCCCTTATTCAAAACAATGTATGATGTGTGAACATCACAAACGATTCAGATAGCTTAACCCATGTATGATGAGTTTGAACGTCAAAAATTTTGGTTCGAATTTCCCTGGTTACAGTGATCATCCATGTCATTGCATATTTTGGGTACACAAAGGAGACCACAACACACCCACACTTCTTAATCGAGCAAGTTCATCAATTAAACAGGGCTAGCTGACCTAAACATTACTCTAACAAATTAAAGACTGGCACTCTTAATGAAACAAAACAAGGAGTACTACTACGGCTGGTGCTCATCGAACTCCGCCGCCTCCTCCATGTCCAGCTCGCGCCCGACGGTCTCCTGGGGAAGGGGCTCCATGGCATCCATTGCACCATACTCGGCAAGCATCTCACCATACACGTCCGCCATCTCTTTGGAAAAGGCCGCCATGAGGTGGGCGTGGGTGGCCGTGGTTTGGGCTTGGACGGGCTCCGTCGTGGCAAGGTATGCGGCGGAGGAACGAACGGTTGCTCGAACGCTCTCGGCGATCGCCACCTCCTCGGCCATGGGTTGCCGACCGTTGTAGAAGAAGCTTCGTTCTATTTGTGCGGTGACCGCCACGAGCTGGGCGTGGGCGGCCTCGACATGCTCGTGGGCAGCCTCCATCAGGGCTAAGGCCGCCGCTGTGGAACAAACATCTGTTGTGCCGCTCTAGCCAGTTCTATCCCCGAGGCAGATGTTGCTGCCGCCACCTGAGAAGCAACAACGGTTGTTTGGGATGCCTTTTTTTACCAGAAACAGTAGGAGTACCTCCCCCTGTGTTATATATTAATAAAGGTCAGTGAAACTATACATTGTAATTACAATCCATCCTCCTTTGGTGGATGGGTAGCAGGTGCTAGTTTACAGAGATGCAAGTATTATTGAAATGTGTTGTTTGTGTTCCTCTCTAACCCTATGGGTCAGCAGTGAAAAATCAGCTTTAAGTCTGCTTAACCAAGCCGTTTTGGATGGTAGGATCTTTCTAAAGTGCTTGTTGTTGCGCTCCTTCCATATACTCCAGACCGCCAACAAAAATAGTTCCATAAAGAGCGTTCTATCCCAGTCTTGTTTTGCTTTGGAAATGTTGTTCAGTCTTGTACCTCCCTGAGGCCAGGAGAGGCCAAGATGGGACCAGCAGTCAGAGCTGAAGTGGCATTCGAAGAAGAGATGTTCCAACGTCTCCTCAATTGGTAAACCACAAAGAATGCAGTCATGATTGTCTCCAATTTTGTAGTGCCTTCGCTTCAGCATATTCCTGGTGTTGAGGAGGTCAGAAAGTAGCAGCCACCCGAATACTTTTATTTTCATGGTTGACTTAGATTTCCAAATCCATCCAAAAGATTCATGTGCTTGAACTTCTCTGAAGTAGAATGTGTAGTATTGTTTTGCAGAGAAGAGATGGGAATTCCAGACATATGTCCATTTTTCAATCTCATTGGAAAGTTGAACCTCTGAAACTTCCATCTGAAGCTGTCTCACTTCTGCATATGCTTGTGGTGAGAGTGGTAGATGAAACGCTTCTTGTAGAGTGGTGACGCCCAAGAATTGCTGGACAGACAGATCCTCATCTTTGGCATATGAGAGTGCTCAAGGATACAATCAGCAAGGATGCCCTCTCTCCACATGTCCTTCCAAAATAGGACGTTTTCACCATTCCCCACAGTCACCTAAGAGATACCCGATAAGTTGGTATTAGCTTGATCACATCTCTCCACCAAAACGATCCGCATGGGTCGGACGCATGTGTTTGGTCGATGTAGTAGGTGTCCCAAATCAGTTGCACCCATGGTGTATCCCATTTATTGTAGAACTTGTGAAGGTATTTAAGCAGTAGGGCATCGCCTTGAACACGCAGATTTAATACTCCCAAACCACCACTTGTCTTGGGTCGACACACCATTTCCCAGGAGGCAAGGCAGTTAATTTTGTCGCCATTGTCCATTTTTTTGATCCACAAGTATTTCCTTCTTATTTTTTCCAGTAACTCGATGAACTTTGTTGGCAGTCTCAGAGTACAGATGGCAAATATAATGAGCGATGTAATGACCGAGTTAAGAAGCGAAAGCTTGCTGCCATATAAAACCATGTTGAGGGTGGCAGACAACCGTCGCTCGAGTGAGCAGACAAGGGGCATAAGCTCTTGGACAAAGGGTCTAGTAGTACCAAGTGGCAGCCCAAGGTAGGTAAATGGCATTTTCCCCACGACACATCCGAAGATGTTGGCAATCTCCTGACTTTTTTCTGCGCCACAATTGATTGGGATAAGAGTAGACTTGTGGAAGTTTATTCTTAGTCCAACTGAGGAGGCATAGTCGGTTAAGATGGTCTTGATAACCTGAGCTTGTTGCATGCATGCTGGAATGACCAATATAGTGTCATCGGCATACTGGATCACATGATACTCTTTTTGGTTTGTTGAATGAAAAGGTAGGCTTATAAGATTGCGCTGGAAAGCATTGTTGATGGCTGCTTGAAGAAGATCGGCCACAAGTACAAAAAGTAGTGGCGAGAGGGGGTCGCCCTGCCGTACCCCACATTGACAAAGAAATTGCCGACCAGGTGTACCATTTAATAGCACTGATGATTTACCTGAAGAGAATATGCAGCGAATCCAGCTTATCCATTTATCATTAAATCCCATACTTTTCATAATGTCAATCATGGCCTCGTGCTCAATCGTGTCAAATGCTTTTGCAAAGTCTAGTTTCAGGAGCATAATTTCCCGCTTTGATTGTTGACATTGATATATGTATTCGTAGGCCCACGCAAGGAAATCTTGAATAGTTCTTCCCTTGAGAAATCCGTACTGGTTACGGTGCACGATCTTGAGTATGACTTTTTGTAAGCGATTGGCCAGGATCTTCGTTATAACCTTAAGACAACAGTTCAAGAGCGTAATTGGTCTATGATCATTGATCGTTTCGGGAGAGCTGATCTTTGGGATGAGTGTGATGAATCCATCATTAATGCTCTCAAGTGAAAGATTGCCCTCGTGAAATTGATGGCAGAGCTTGTAAAAGTCTTCCTTAATAACTGGCCAACATTTCTTCAGAAATACACCCGTGAAACCATCTGGGCCAGGTGCTCCATCTGCGGGCATCTCCTTAATGACATTGTCAATCTCTGCATGTGAAAAGGGGACAGTGAGAATGTCCAGATCATGGCACTTCTTGATGATTCTGTGTAGATCAAATTTCATGTCATGTCCAGAAGAAGAACCCATTCTTTCTTTGAAAGTTTGGAAGATGATTGATTCTATCCCTTGGTGATCTTCAATAACAATCCCATCAGTAGTAGTTAGCGATGCAATATTGTTCTTTCTGTACCGTTCCGAAGCCATTGCCTGGAAATTTTTTGATGGTTCATCCCCAAATTTAACCCACCGTATGGTGCACCGTTTTTTCCAGTATAGTTGTTGGTATCTGAGCAACCGGAGAATGTGTTTCTTGAGGATTTTTCTGAAGTTATTCTCTGGTACAGTTAAAGAGCGTTTATTTTCTAACTCCTCAATCTCGCAAAGAGCTTTATTAGAATTCTCAATTGCCACAGAGAGTTTGGATATTCCTTTGCTCCATTGTTTGAGATCTCTGCGTAGAGTTTTAAGTTTTCGGCAAAGATTTGTTGCAGGATTTGTGGACGTGGCATTTTTTGCCCAAGACTTTGCAACCACATCCATAAAACCAGGGTGTTGGACCCAATATGATTCAAAGTGAAATAGTTTGGATCTAGGGATGGCAGTTTCAATATTAAACACACAAGGTATATGATCTGAAACAGGTTTACCTAGTGGTTTTACCATGGTTTTTGGGTAGGATGCCGTCCAGTTTGTGCTTGTGAAGAACCAATCGAGTTGTTCAAGAAGAGGATCTTGTTGCATGTTACTCCAGGTAAACATGCGCCCTTTCATTGGTAGTTCAATTAAGCATTGTGATCTGATTAAGTCATTGAATGTATTCATGTCAGTCATCGAACCACCTGGTTTGTTTCTATTTTCAGGTGCACGAATAAAGTTGAAATCGCCCACAAAAAGCCAATCCTCATTTGCTGGAATATCCAAATCTCCTAACCAGTTTATGAAGTTGACTCTCTATTCACCTTGGCAAGGTCCATAGATGTTAACGAGTTTCCAGCATTGTGCTGATTGCGTGGAACGAAAGCGAGTAACTAGAGCAAATTCTTGAGTAAACAGAACATCTGCTGTGAATATGTAACTGTTCCAAATCGTGGCAATACCACCCGATGCTCCACGAGAAGGCACGTAGACAAATTGATCAAATCTACGGGGGCAAATGGATTTAACAAAAGACAATTCAAAAGTGGACTTCTTTGTTTCTTGCAAACAGACAACATCACATCCACTAGAGACAATAGCATTCGAGAGAGCTAGCTGTTTGTCATCTGAATTTAAACCACGAACGTTCCAACACAGGACATTCCATGAAACCAAAAGAGGCATATTATTAAGAGGGGCAAATTAAGACTAGGTGGAAGAGGCCGCCCCTCCTCCTGGGCCTCCATGAGGGCCTCTTCAGAGAGTTCATCAGCAGGGATACCACATAGGTTGGTGCCAATCTGTTGGATTACCTGGATTGGTGTTGCAGGAGGAATCTATTCAGCAGGGGTGTCCCTGATGGTAAGGGCAGAGGGTACCTGTCTCGGCTTGACTTTTGACAACTTGATCTTACTGTCAGTGAGGGGAGGAACCTTGAAGCCATCATATTTATTGGATCTGGTGCTCCTTCGCAGAGAAACAGAGCACTCTGGCACCACATTTTCCCCTTTTCAGGAGGAGTTAGCACTTGTATCCTCAAGAACAGGACCTGGCCTTCCTTCAATAGCATCTTCCTGATAGATTGGAACTGTATCAGACAAAGGTGGGGCAGGCAGAGCCATGAGGGAGGTATCAGGTTCAGACAAGTCCAAATGAGGACTCTGCATAGTTAGAGCAGGCATAACAGTAGGCATCAGTTCATTTTCAGGCACATGGGGCGCATTAAGCTCCCAGTGAGGAGCTTCAGAAATTTCCTCAATGATACTAGAAGAACTCCCAAACTGATTGATGGCCTTGTGAGCAGAGATAACAGAGAGAGAACCTGCATTTTCAGCCACTGTAAAATTAAGAGTCACAGAGTCCTGTCTGAAACCAAAATGATCCTTCCAGGGGCCAAAAGATGCAATGGTTGGCTTGATTGCTGCAGTAAGATAAGTATTTAGCCTGAACATTGGAATACAGTCCCTCAGAAGCATGGCTGGTGTGAAATCCCCATGAGAAGCCATGTCAATGTGCAGTCCAGCAGCAGAAACCGAAAATGAGATGTCAAGCCTATTGGGAGGCAGAACCTGAGGGGCTGGGATCAAATCCAGAGCAGCAGAGGTTGCAGCAGATGCTACAGGAGCAGATAAATCAGTAGTGACTGGACCCATGACCTGTGGAGCAGAGCTTGAGGCTTCTTGTGGCCAGTGTTGGTTCATGGGATTGAGAGGAACCAAAACATAAGATTCAGAGATGGTGGCACTAGAGTCTGTGCTGCTACTCCTGGAGATTGAGGCATTCCAAGCAGCTGCAGGACTGTCATGTATGTTATTAGGTGGTAGTATGCCATGATCCACCTGAAGACCTTCTCCAGCAAGCCACTCCTAATAGTTATAGAGCATTGGTGGCTGTTGAGGGGGTGAAGGAGGCCAGACACCCCACTCAGGGTGAATCTCTATGTCATTATCCTGGGCTACCACAACATTGCCATTTTCTTCATTAGGATTGTCATTGGGAATTGCATTTTGTGCCAGCCAGTTGTGCAGCTGTTGCTGATACATCTGCTCAGCGTTGATGCCCTCACCATGCAAAGGATGAGGGATACCATTCTTAGGTGGCGGATCCTCTCCTGCCGGTTGCACTTCTGGTAGGTGTGCATTCCAGTCATTGCTACGGAGCATGGTGACAGCAACTGTCCAACTCTGACGAGCTCCTCCTAACTGACGAACAACCAAACTCTTTGGGACCAGACGCATGTGAATGACTCTAGCCTTGATAAGTATAAATCTGCGATCCTCTCTAGGGTTATTCCAATCCACCAAGGCACCAAATGAATCAACAGATTTGTGCATATAATGCTGGGTCTGATAGTCATACGGAAACCCTACGTAGATGATCCACACCTCTGGTCCAAAGGTGGTGAGGCGCATATTCAGGGCCACATCATGCGGGACAAATGAAATCATGGTATGCTCTTCTACCTCATTCTCATCAAGCTCAAAAGTGGTGCCTACTACTGTATCCTGAACCACAGAGTTCACGAAACCAAAGATGCCCACACCTAGCGGATGATCTGAAATTTCTGTGGGAAAATAATGAGACTCATGCAGCAAACCTTCAACAATGTTGCGGATGTCTGCCTTCTGGTGGTGCGGGATGAACCGATTTGCTTCGGCAATGGCCAAGAAGTCATGGCGTAGGGGAGGAACGGCACTGACCACCATCTCCCCCCGAACCTTCCGATCGGCCGGACCAAGCTCGATTGTCATCCCTGGTGGCAGGTAGGGAACGGCGTTGAGAGGGTAGTTCGCCATTGGTACGGTGGAGGTGGGCAAGGCAGGAGCGGCGGTGGGCTGAGCAATGGCAGAGGTGGGCGGAGTAGCAGCAGAGGCAGGCACATACAACGACAGAGGAGGAGAATGCGTATCGGCAGGCTTGTGCTTAGACTTTGGTCGCCAGACTCCTCGATTACGGTGCCATGCCGCAGTGCAAGGTGCCGCCTCGTGCCCCCGGGAGCCACACGTTTTGCATCGGACGACAGGCAGTCACCTAGCAGCTAGATCCTTATTACGGGTAGGTGCCATTATATCCCGGTGTAGTATCCCTGAAAAGACTGGATCCTTATCCTGCGAAATTGTGTTTCCATGTGTTGACCGAGCTGGATTGGAAGTGTTTTGATTAGGATTGATGGCTAAATCAGAAACTAATCGCAGTTTGGTTTTTTGAATCCATTTTATACGGACTGCCCCGGCATTACAGGAGTATTTTTGATGCCCTAGAAAACCACAGAACTCACATAGTGATTTGGCCGGGCATTGAAAGAACTGATGGGCCCTGGAATTGCAAATATAACAGGCTGCCTGCTCTAAGAAATGGTTATTGGTCTGGCCCGACGAAGTGCACATGCAAGGCCTGCTGGTGCAAATTTGACAAAGAGGCCCAGGGCAGTTAACAACCAGATGACCCTTATCGTGGCAATGAATGCATATTGTCAATTTATTACATATGTAATCCATGGTCGGGACAGAAGGAATTTTCCATAAAGAAGCAATGTATTCCTCAGATAAACCCATTCGGTGATGATCCAGAATATGAAGAAGCATAAATTGCGGTAGCTAGTTCCATGTGTCGTGCTTGAACTGAGCCCCCTGAAAGCGCCGAGCAGTGACCGAGTCTACACCAGATAGCCTCTTATTGACATTAATGTTGATTGCTCCGAAAACCACGGAATCTGGTAATGAATGCCCATTGTTTGTCGGTGAGTTACTCAAACCAGAGGGATCCTGTCGACTCGCCGGCGTTTGGTGGTCGGCCGCCGGCAACTGAACGCAAGTCCGGTGGTGTGCCGGCGAAAACCCAGCTTGTGAAAGAATGTCCAATGATGCAACATCTACATTGTTGGTGTGACACATAGAAATATATTTCGATTTGACCGCCAGAGGAGATCTAATCAATACTTCCTGGTTGGTTTGATCCAAATGCCAGGTCCTTGGGTCTTCCATGGGCAGCTGAGTTGTAGATCGAAAGAGGCTAAAGTGGCAAACGAAATCCGGCCAAACTCTATCCTTAAGCCCATAGATGAAATGACCAACCCGATTAGAGGCCACTGAAAACTGAAACTTTCTACCCTCCAAGTGATGAACATTGAGTCCCGAGGGCAAACCACCAATGCAACATTGCAAGGCAACGGCCACTGATTCTTCATTGAGAGGGAAGGAGGCAGAGGAGAAACTTACAACCAAGAAAAACTCCTTGGTCGAACCAGAGTTGGAGAAGTGGACAGTAGATCCAAAACGTCGACGCACCTGAGCTGCGACCGCAAGGCCGGGGGAGAAATCCCAGTGTAGGTGTAACGCCCCGGATTCGATGCGCCAGGTGTCTGCCAGTTATTTGCCGTCGTTGCCATCACATTTGTTTGCGTGTTGCATTTTGCCATGTCATCATCTACATTTCATCCACATGTTTTTCAAAACTTGCATCCGTTCGGGTTCTCCCGGTTCTCTCCGTTGTCCGTTCGGAGTCCGTACCATTCGCGCGCGCCCGTCGCCCCCTCTCAGACCTTGTTTCATGTGCGGGTGTTAAACTTTCTCGGAATGGCCCGAGGCTTGTCAAGTGGCCTTGGTATACCACCGGTAGACCGCCTGTCAAGTTTCGTGTCATTTGGAGGTCGTTTGATACTCCAATGGTTAACCGCGTAGCTCGCAAAACCCCTTCTCTTTGCAGCCCAACACCCCTTCCAAAGTGGCCCAAAACCCATCTAACTCCCCTCCATGCTCACGGTCGTTCGATCACGATCGTGTGGGCGAAAACCGCTCCTCATTTGGGCTCTCCTAGCTCCCTCTACCTATAAATATGCCCTCCCCGTCCAAATTCGCGGTCTAATCCCCCTGAAACCCTAGCCCCGCTCCCTCTCCGCCGCCGGACACGTCTGGATCGGGCCGGACATGTCCGTACGTCCGCGGCGCCGCCCTCAGCGAACTGGAGGCTGCCACGTGGCACTCGTCGGCCGCGCCGCCGTCCAGCCCGCTCGGGCCCGTGCCAGGCCCTCCCGGCCCGACCCGCCTCGCCGCCGCCCGCGCCATCCGCCCCGCACCCGCACGCCTCCGCGCCTCCGTCGCCGCCGGCGCACCGCCGAGCCGCCCCGTGCCGGCGAGCCCTCGCCAGAGAGCCGCCGCCTCGGGCGCCGCACCGCCCGTCCGCCGCCTCGACCTCCGGCGCCCTCGCCACCGTCCGGCCTCGCTCCGGCCAGATCTGGTGGCCAGGCAGCTGGATCCGCCCGCACCATCCCGTTCCCGGCCTCCTCCATCCCCGGCGCGCCGCCCTCGCCGGTTTCCTTCACGCCGCCGGCCTCCCCTGCCTCCCCGCGCGAGCACGAGGGCGCCGCCCTCGTCGCCGGCCACGTGGGCCTCCCCACGGCCCAGAGTCAGCCCGCCCCGTCCTCTTCCTACACTGGGCCGAGCCCACGTGGTGAGCTCCTCTAGATCCTGCCCGTGCGCGTTATAGTTATTTGTCGCTCGTTTTGTTTTTTTAGTCCCGAAATATTTTGACATTATCATGCCATGTTCATCGCATCATATCTCTGCATCCATAGCTCCATTTTGTGTGTGTAATATTTCAAATTGTTCGCCTCAACGAGTACATCATTTCATTCCATTGCATCATATTCATTTGAGATCATCTTGATGCCTGAATCATCGTTGCAAGAGTGCTTCATAATGTTTTCTGTTGTCTGTTAACAGAACGAGCTCTTTTGTCATTTTTGCCATGCTTGATGTGTGCATCCTATGAGGTTGATGTCTACATGTGTTTTGATCTATGCCATGTCTTCTTTACAGAGGTTCTTACCATGTATTTTTGTGATCAATGTGGTGACTATCACAAGCATGCAAACTAGGCATCGTGATGTTGCTGATTTCAGTCCCTGTTCTACTATTATTTTTATGCCATGTAACTTGATGCTACAGAGAGATCCATGCTTATTTTGAGATACTTCAGTAAGGGTGTTTTGAACATACGGTTGTTCTCTAGCCATTCATGCCCTTGTTTGCAATTATGGAGTAGTCTAGCATGTCATTTTCGTGCTCTACTTTTGCTTCAAAATGTTTCCTGGCAGATTGTTTACATGTTATTCAATTTTGCCAAGGTTGTTGTAGTTGATCATTGCATGCTATGAACTTGTTCTTGCCTTGGTTTGTTACATAAACATCTCTTCTTGATGAGGCTATGCTTATCTTTTCATGCAATGACTTGTGGTGAGTGAATCGAGCTTGTTAAGTAGTGTACTTTCTGTTACTTTTTTGCTAGGCTGAATCTATTATTTCGTGATGCTATGTAAACCTGGTTCTATAAATCATTCTATGCATAATCTGGAGATGTTCACTAAATGTGTTTTGTTCTACATGTCATGCTCTATCCATCCATGCCCCTGTTAGCATTTATAGCTTGCTTTAACTTGTTCATATCTTGCTCCAAAGTTGCTTGATAATGTTGCTGTCAGCCTATTAACATTAAGTTCAGTTGTTGCCATGATTGTTGCTAGTGCTCCATGCACCCTATGGACTTTCTATTGCCATGCTTAGCTTCACAAATATGTCTTCTTACTGTTGGTTGCCTTTCCATGCCATGTTTTTCTATGTAGTGAGTTGCACAAGCTCACCAACATGCCTTCATAATTCTGTTTCTGCCATGTATAAACCTGTAATATAACTTGCCATGTTTACATGGGTGCCATTATATTTTCTGATCCTTTTTGGCTTATGGTCAGTAAGGGACTTTTGTTCTATGCATTCAGTAGTATCATTCCATGCTTTTGTTTGCCATGATAAGTTCCTGTAACATGCTGTTTGATAGCTCTAAACAGTGCAACCTGATGTTATTTTCTGCAAAGTCTGAACTGTTATCGTTTGCAATCTTGCCATGTGTGTTTGAGCTTGTTCTAGTGATTTCTGGAGATAGCTCAGTGTTCATGTTTTGTTATGCTTTACCTGTACATCATGTCCATGCCTTTTTTTCATGTTGTGGTGCTGTAGCATGTTGTTTTAGTGCTTGCAATATGCCTAGTCGCTGTTTTGGACAGATTGTTGCTATAACTTGTATAGTGTTTGTGTGTTCAACCGTTGCTCCGTTTTGAGTGTGCTCTATATGAAACTTGCTTAGAATTGCATGTAGCTTCATATTATCATGTTGCATTCATGTTTTGAGGTGTTTGCTTGATGTTTGGGTGCATTTTGCATCAATGCCATGTTTAACTTGTTTTGCTCATATCTTCCAGGCCGTAGCTCCGAACTAAATGAACTCTATATAGATCATCTTTGTGCATCGTAACTTGCTGTTTAACAACTTGAACATAAGGTTTATTCAGATCTGGACCAATTTCGAAATTTGCATATGAGGACTTACCGGAATTGTTACATGTTGTTCCCGGCCTCATTTAAACTTGCTTTGATGTGTTGCTCTTCTTTGCATTATCCCTTGCCATGAGTAGCTTCATGTAGTCTTGTCTTGCATCATACTTGTTTGTGCATCATGCCTTGATCATGTGTGGTGTGTTTACCATGTTGTGTGCTTCTTCTCGATAGTTCCCGTTTCGTTGCGATCGTGAGGATTCGTTCGTCTATGCTTGGTTCGTCTTTGTGGCTTCATGTTCTTCATGGACTCGTTCTTCTTCCTTGCGGGATTTCAGGCAAGATGACCATTTCCCTGGATCTCACTACTATCATTGCTATGCTAGTTGCTTCGTTCTATCGCTTTGCTGCGCTACCTATCACATGTTTATCAAGCCTCCCACATTGCCATGAACCTCTAACCTTTGACACCTTTCCTATGCAAACCGTTGCTTGGCTATGTTACCGCTTTTGCTCAGCCCCTCTTATAGCGTTGCTAGTTGCAGGTGAAGTTGAAGATTGCTCCATGGTGGACAGGATTTTGGTTGGGATATCACAATATCTTTTATATTATTAATGCATCTATATACTTGGTAAAGGGTGGAAGACTCGGCCTTTTGCCTGGTGTTTTGTTCCACTCTTGCCGCCTTAGTTTCCGTCATACCGGTGTTATGTTCCCGGATTTTGCGTTCCTTACGCGGTTGGGTGATTTATGGGACCCCCTTGACAGTTCGCTTTGAATAAAACTCCTCCAGCAAGGCCCAACCTTGGTTTTACCATTTGCCTCACCACCACCTATACCTTTCCCTTGGGTCGGCCAACCCGAGGGTCATCTTTATTTTAGCCCCCCGGGCCAGTGCTTGTCTAAGTGTTGGTCCGAACCGAGCTGCCTGCGGGGCCACCTCGGGGCAACTTGAGGGTTGGTTTTACTCGTAGCTAGTCTCATCCGGTGTTGGCCTGAGAACAAGATATGTGGAGCTCCTATCGGGATTTGTCGGCGCATCGGGCGGCTTTGCTGGTCTTGTTTTACCATTGTCGAAATGTCTTGTAAACCGGGATTCCGAGTCTGATCGGGTCCTCCTGGGAGAAGGTATATCCTTCGTTGATCGCAAGAGCTTATCATAGGCTAAGTTGGGACACCCCTGCAGGGTATAATCTTTCGAAAGCCGTGCCTGCGGTTATAGGTAGATGGGAATTTGTTAATGTCCGGTTGTAGATAACTTGACACTAGATCCGAATTAAAACGCATCAACCGCGTGTGTAGCCGTGATGGTCTCTTTTCGGCGGAGTCCGGGAAGTGAACACGGTTTTGGGTTATGATTGACGTAAGTAGGTGTTCAGGATCACCTCTTGATCATTGCTAGCTTCACGACCGTTCCTTTGCTTCTCTTCTCGCTCTCATTTGCGTATGTTAGCTACCATACTTGCTTAGCCGCTGCTGCAACCTCACCACTTTACCTCTTCCTTACCCATTAAGCTTTGCTAGTCTTGATACCCATGGTAATGGGATTGCTGAGTCCTCGTGGCTCACAGATTACTACAACAACAGTTGCAGGTACAGGTTATGCGATGATCATGATGCAAGAGCGATGTTTGCTTGTTTTGGAGTTCTTCTTCTGCTTCTTCTTCGATCATGGATAGGTTCCAGGTCGGCAGCTTGGGCTAGCAGGGTGGATGTCGTTTGAGCTTCTGTTTGTGTTTCATCCATAGTCGGATGTTGATCTTATGTAAGATGATGTTGTATTCGTGTGGCATTGTATGCCTTATGTATGTATCCCCATCTATTATGTAATGTTGATGTAATGATATCCACCTTGCAAAAGTGTTTCAATATGCGGGTCTATCCTTGGTGGGACCTTCGAGTTCCTTTTGGATAGGGTCGCTTATTGGGCGTGACAAGTTGGTATCAGAGCCTCGACCGACCCTAGGAGCCCCCTTGATTGATCGTGTAGTTTGGCCGTTGTCGAGTCTAGAAGAAAACTATTTTCGGAATCTAGTTATATCGGAGAGTAGGAATTCTTTTTACTCCTCAGCCCCTTCGTCGCTCTGGTGAGGAATCTTGACATAGGTGTTTTGAATTACTCCTCTTCCCTTTCAAAGTTTTCTTTAGGTTCACGCAGTTGGTTTTCCGATCGTTGGTTCTCAGCTCTTTTCATCCGGTGCGTTTCTCGTCAAGTCGATTCGAGCCTCTTCATCTTTGAGTTCAATCCCCAGTTGTTTTCTTTCCCACCTGCCCACCCCTTATCTTCTCGGATCCGGAGTTCGTAATTGAGTATCCATCCTACTTGTGCAAAGTCTTTGCTTTCTTTCCCCAATGATTATCAACTGGTGTTTTCTCTTCAAGATATTCGTCGATTTCCCCTTCCAAGTTGCCTTTGTTTTCCCGCCCTCCCACCCTTTTTCTTCCAGGAGCCTGAGTCTCTTTCGAGCATCAATTTCATTCGTGTGGAACCTCTTCAGTCTTTCGTAAATTATCTCAACCGATGAATTCTTGTCTCGTTCGTCATTCTTCATCTTTTTCTTCTCCGGTGGATTCAATTCCATTTTCGGTAGTGATTATATTATTTCCATCAGCTCAAGTGTTTTCTCTGCTCGTTTGCCTCTCGCCATTCAATCATTCTGGAGTTCGTAAGACATCTCAGGAGATTTGTCTGTATTCCAACTAATGCGAGGTTCTCACCTCATTCAAATATTTCAATTGTTCCGGTGCATCATCTATCTTTTCAACAATCTTTTCCAACGGTGTTTTTCTCTTCAGTGGGCCCTAACCCACAGGTCTTTTTCCAGGATCTTACCTGACTCTTCTAATTTTCCCCGGAGTTATTCTCAAATTCTTTTCAAAGTGTGACGTAAGTATGATTTTCATCTGTCAGATCTTTTCCAAGATCGATTTCAAATCATTTTTCATTGTTGGCTCAACCTCTCTGCTTTTCATTCTACCGGGGTATCCCAGTAATTTTGGTGGTGTTTCTCGTTGTCATTTGAAGACCAAAGAAGAGTTTTCCTCTAAACCTTGTCCGTTCTCTTGAAGTTTCGTGGTTCTAGCTTCATATTATCCTCTCAAATTATTCCATTTGTCAGATATTCCTTTTCTCAACCATCCGGAGTTTGTCAGGAGTTGATTTATGTTTCTTTTCACCGGAGGCCATCGTTTCAGAAGAATTCTTCGTCCTCAGATTTCAGCTAACGTTATCGAATTATCCCGGTGCTTCGTTCAAGTGTTCTTTAATCAGCTCTTGATCTATTTGTTCTTTTGCATCTAAATCCCCCTCAAAACATATTGTTTCTTCCCGGTGATTCTTTCTTTCATCAGTCATTTTCAAATTCTTACGGTGGTTCGTTCAAGATTCTTTTTCCTTGAGTATCATTTTAATCCATTCGTTCTTTCAATCCTACCGGTGGTTCATGAAGACCTTCTCAAGTTTGCGACATGTCACTTCTCTATCCTTTTTCAAGAAGAATAAGTAGTATGAAAAATCCATTGCGTGTCATCAATTTAATTTGATGAAGGATAAGCATACAATAAATCTTATTCTTATTTCATCCAAGTGATTAATCCCTTCCTTCAGAGTTTGTTCTTGATGAATAAATTCTAGTTCCTAGTGTTTTCATCTTTTCTTTTCCGGAGTTCAAATTTCCTTGGTCATTTCGTCGAACCTCCATCTAAATCATCGCAAGGCTTTAATCTTATCCATTACATCCTTCAATTTTATCTCATCATCCTTTTGTCCCCGGAGTTCTTCATGGTGGTTCTTTATGATTTAATTCATTCTTTCAAAGAGTTCATCAAGATCTTGTTGGTGGAGTTCAAATATCTTTCTTCTATGGTTGCTTTCTAATTCATTCATGGCACAAGTTGTCATTTTCTTCTTCGTTCTTTTCATTCAACTCTTTTAATTCTTTCCGAAGGTTTTGTGTCATGTCTTCATCAGGTTTCATTCCATCTTCTTAAGTTCGTGTTCTATTCCTCCATGTTTTAACCGGAGTGCTACCTAAATCCTTTTAGTATTATTCGTTTCTTATCTCGTTCTAACCGGAGTGGTTTCATAGTCTATCTGATTCCATGAGCTTTCGATTCTCGTCATTCTCGTCGTTCCTCTCTTTTTCTCGAATGCTCTCGATTCTTTGCATCTTCTCTTGAGTTCTTGCTTCACCTCATCCCTTTTCCCTTCCGTCTCGGTCCTAAGATCTCGGGACGAGATATCTTGTTAGTGGAGGAGTGTTGTAACGCCCCGGATTCGATGCGCCAGGTGTTTGCCAGTTATTCGCCATCGTTGCCATGACATTTATTTGCGTGTTGCATTTTGCCATGTCATCATCTACATTTCATCCGCATGTTTTTCAAAAATTGCATCCGTTCGGGTTCTCCCGGTTCTCTCCGTTGTCCGTTCGGAGTCCGGACCATTCGCGCGCGCCCGTCGCCCCCTCTCAGACCTTGTTTCATGTGCGGGTGTTAAACTTTCTCGGAATGGCCCGAGGCTTGCCAAGTGGCCTTGGTATACCACTGGTAGACCGCCTGTCAAGTTTCATGTCATTTGGAGGTCGTTTGATACTCCAATGGTTAACCGCGTAGCCCGCAAAACCCCTTCTCTTTCAAGCCCAACACCCCTTCCAAAGTGGCCCAAAACCCATCTAACTCCCCTCCATGCTCTCGGTCGTTCGATCACGATCGTGTGGGAGAAAACCGCTCCTTATTTGGACTCTCCTAGCTCCCTCTACCTATAAATATGCCCTCCCCGTCCAAATTCGCGGTCTAATCCCCCCGAAACCCTAGCCCCGCTCCCTCTCCGCCGCCGGACACGTCCGGATCGGGCCGGACATGTCCGTCCGTCCGCGCCGCCGCCCTCAGTGAACCGGAGGCTGCCACGTGGCACCCGCCGGCCGCGCCGCCGTCCAGCCCGCTCGGGCCCGTGCCAGGCCCTCCCGGCCTGACCCGCCTCGCCGCCGCCCGCGCCATCCACCCCGCACCCGCGCGCCTCCGCGCCTCCGTCGCCGCCGGTGCACCGCTGAGCCGCCCCATGCCGGCCACCGCCTCCTGCCGGCGAGCCCTCACCGGAGAGCCGCCGCCTCGGGCGCCGCGCCGCCCGTCCTCCGCCTCGGTCCCGCGCCGCCGCCTCGACCTCCGGCGCCCTCGCCGTCGTCCGGCCTCGCTCCGGCCAGATCCGGTGGCCAGGCAGCCGGATCCGCCCCGCGCCATCCTGTTCCCGGCCTCCTCCATCGCCGGCGCGCCGCCCTCGCCGGTTTCCTTCGCGCCGCCGGCCTCTCCTGCCTCCCCGCGCGAGCATGAGGGCGCCGCCCTCGTCGCTGGCCACGTGGGCCTCCCCACGGCCCAGAGTCGGCCCGCCCCATCCTCTTCCTACACTGGGCCGAGCCCACGTGGTGAGCTCCTCTAGATCCCGCCCGTGCGCGTTATAGTTATTTGTCGCTCGTTCTGTTTTTTTACTGTCCCGAAATATTTTGACATTATCATGCCATGTTCATCGCATCATATCTCTGCATCCGTAGCTCCATTTTGTGCGTGTAATATGTCAAATTGTTCGCCTCAATGAGTACATCATTTCCTTCCATTGCGTCAAATTCATTTAAGATCATCTTGATGCCTGAATCATCATTGCAAGAGTGCTTCATAATGTTTTCTGCTGTCTGTTAACAGAGCGAGCTCTTTTGTCATTTTTACCATGATTGATGTGTGCATCCTATGAGGTTGATGTCTACATGTGTTTTGATCTATGCCATGTATTCTTTACAGAAGTGCTTACCATGTATTTTTGTGATCAATGTGGTGACTAGCATAAGCATGCAAACTAGGCATCGTGATGTTGCTGATTTCAGTCCCTGTTCCGCTGTTATTTTTATGCCATGTAAACTTGATGCTACAGAGAGATCCATGCTTATTTTGAGATACTTCAGTAAGGGTGTTTTGAACATATGGTTGTTCTCTAGCCATTCATGCCCCTATTTGCAATTATGGAGTAGTTTAGCATGTCATTTTCGTGCTCTACTTTTGCTTCAAAATGTTTCCTGGCAGATTGTTTACATGTTATTCAATTTTGCCAAGGTTGTTGTAGTTGATCCTTGCATGCTATAAACTTGTTCTTGCCTTGGTTTGTTACATAAACATATCTTCTTGATGAGGCTATGCTTATCTTGTCATGCAATGACTTGTGGTGAGTGAATCGAGCTTGTTAAGTAGTGTACTTGCTGTTACTGTTTTGCTAGGCTGAATCTATTATTTCGTGATGCTATGAAAACCTGCTTCTACAAATCATTCTATGCATGATCTGGAGATGTTCACTAAATGTGTTTTGTTCTACATGTCATGCTCTATCCATCCATGCCCCTGTTAGCATTTATAGCTTGCTTTAACTTGTTCATATCTTGCTCCAAAGTTGCTTGATAATGTTGCTGTCAGCCTGTTAACATTAAGTTCAGTTGTTGCCATGATTGTTGCTAGTGCTCTATGCACCCTATGGACTTTCTATTGCCATGCTTAGCTTCACAAATATGTCTTCTTACTGTTGGTTGCCTTTCCATGCCATGTTTTTCTATGTAGTGAGTTGCACAAGCTCACCAACATGCCTTTATAATTCTGTTTCTGCCATGTATAAACCTGTAATATAACTTGCCATGTTTACATGGGTGCCATTATATTTTCTGATCCTTTTTGGCTTATGGTCAGTAAGGGACTTTTGTTCTATGCATTCAGTAGTATCATTCCATGCTTTTGTTTGCCATGATAAGTTCCTGTAACATGCTGTTTGATAGCTCTAAACATTGCAACCTGATGTTATTTTCTGCAAAGTCTGAACTGTTATCGTTTGCAATCTTGCCATGTGTGTTTGAGCTTGTTCTAGTGATTTCTGGAGATAGCTCAGTGTTCATGTTTTGTTATGCTTTACCTGTACATCATGTCCATGCCTTTTTTCATGTTTTGGTGCTGTAGCATGTTGTTTTGGTGCTTGCAATATGCCTAGTCGCTGTTTTGGACAGATTGTTGCTATAACTTGTATAGTGTTTGTGTGTTCAACCGTTGCTCCGTTTTGAGTGTGCTCTATATGAAACTTGCTTAGAATTGCATGTAGCTTCATATTATCATGTTGCATACATGTTTTGAGGTGTTTGCTTGATGTTTGGGTGCATTTTGCATCAATGCCATGTTTAACTTGTTTTGCTCATATCTTCCAGGCCGTAGCTCCGAACTAAATGAACTCTATATGTAATTTGACTAGAATTTCGTATAGATCATCTTTGTGCATCGTAACTTGCTGTTTAACAACTTGAACATAAGGTTTATTCAGATCTGGACCAATTTCGAAATTTGCATATGAGGACTTACCAGAATTGTTACATGTTGTTCCCGGCCTCATTTAAACTTGCTTTGATGTGTTGCTCTTCTTTGCATTATCCCTTGCCATGAGTAGCTTCATGTAGTCTTGTCTTGCATCATACTTGTTTGTGCATCATTCCTTGATCATGTGTGGTGTGTTTACCATGTTGTGTGCTTCTTCTCGATAGTTCCCGTTTCGTTGCGATCGTGAGGATTCGTTCGTCTACGCTTGGTTCGTCTTCGTGGCTTCATCTTCTTCATGGACTCGTTCTTCTTCCTTGCGGGATTTCAGGCAAGATGACCATTTCCCTGGATCTCACTACTATCATTGCTATGCTAGTTGCTTCGTTCTATCGCTTTGCTGCGCTACCTATCACCTGTTTATCAAGCCTCCCACATTGCCATGAACCTCTAACCTTTGACACCTTTCCTATGCAAACCGTTGCTTGGCTATGTTACCGCTTTTGCTCAGCCCCTCTTATAGCGTTGCTAGTTGCAGGTGAAGTTGAAGATTGCTCCATGGTGGACAGGATTTTGGTTGGGATATCACAATATCTTTTATATTATTAATGCATCTATATACTTGGTAAAGGGTGGAAGACTCGGCCTTTTGCCTGGTGTTTTGTTCCACTCTTGCTGCCCTAGTTTCCGTCATACCGGTGTTATGTTCCCGGATTTCGCGTTCCTTACGCGGTTGGTGATTTATGGGACCCCCTTGACAGTTCGCTTTGAATAAAACTCCTCCAGCAAGGCCCAACCTTGGTTTTAGCATTTGCCTCACCACCACCTATACCTTTCCCTTGGGTCGGCCAACCCGAGGGTCATCTTTATTTTAGGCCCCCCGAGCCAGTGCTTGTCTAAGTGTTGGTCCGAACTGAGCTTCCTGCGGGGCCACCTCGGGGCAACTTGAGGGTTGGTTTTACTCGTAGCTAGTCTCATCCGGTGTTGCCCTGAGAACGAGATATGTGCAGCTCCTATCGGGATTTGTCGGCGCATCGGGCGGCTTTGTTGGTCTTGTTTTACCATTGTCGAAATGTCTTGTAAACCGGGATTCCGAGTCTGATCGGGTCCTCCTGGGAGAAGGTATATCCTTCGTTGATCGCAAGAGCTTATCATGGGCTAAGTTGGGACACCCCTGCAGGGTATAATCTTTCGAAAGCCGTGCCTGCAGTTATAGGCAAATGGGAATTTGTTAATGTCCGGTTGTAGATAACTTGACACTAGATCCGAATTAAAACGCATCAACCGCGTGTGTAGCCGTGATGGTCTCTTTTCGGCGGAGTCCGGGAAGTGAACACGGTTTTGGGTTATGATTGACGTAAGTAGGTGTTCAGGATCACCTCTTGATCATTGCTAGCTTCACGACCGTTCCTTTGCTTCTCTTCTCGCTCTCATTTGCGTATGTTAGCTACCATACTTGCTTAGCCGCTGCTGCAACCTCACCACTTTACCTCTTCCTTACCCATTAAGCTTTGCTAGTCTTGATACCCATGGTAATGGGATTGCTGAGTCCTCGTGGCTCACAGATTACTACAACAACAGTTGCAGGTACAGGTTATGCGATGATCATGATGCAAGAGCGATGTTTGCTTGTTTTGGAGTTCTTCTTCTGCTTCTTCTTCGATCAAGGATAGGTTCCAGGTCGGCAGCTTGGGCTAGCAGGGTGGATGTCGTTTGAGCTTCTGTTTGTGTTTCATCCATAGTCGGATGTTGATCTTATGTAAGATGATGTTGTATTCGTGTGGCATTGTATGCCTTATGTATGTATCCCCATCTATTATGTAATGTTGATGTAATGATATCCACCTTGCAAAAGAGTTTCAATATGCGGGTCTATCCTTGGTGGGACCTTCGAGTTCCTTTTGGATAGGGTCGCATATTGGGCGTGACAGTAGGAGCCCTTCCATGGAAGCTTAGATCAGTACACGCCATGATAGTGAGGTAGGATTAGGGTTTGGTGGGTGGAGAGGAGGAGAGGAGAGGAGAGGAGAGCCATCGCATCAGAAGATCTTCATTGGTCCCGATGCACTAGGTATGACACCTAGATCTGCCCGGTCGCAGATTGCGGGCGCGCTCATGCACCTTGTTAGCACGTGCATGGCGGCTGTGGCCGCTCTCTTGCCGGAGTGGGCCGCCGAAGTTGCCCTCACGACGCGGGTCCACGTCCCCATCTTTCACCGGCGACGATTGAACAGTGAAATGATATTTGGGGAGCGAGCTAGTGTGCTTGACACGCGAGCTGTGGATTGTAGCCAACGCACCTTCTCGCGTAAGCCATAGGCATACTATACACCGACGGTGCTCTAGGATATTTTGTACTGCATCTCACACGGTTGGAGATAATAAACTGTGTGGGATCTACTTGATTTTTCATCTTAATTTAAATTACATAATGGGGTCACAATGGCAATGGTTGGTGTTTGAATTGCTAGAACTTTTATCTACAGTGAACATGCAACTATATGTGTGTGTAAAAGAATTGGAATTATTCAGGGTTCGTTTGGATATTTTATACATTAAATTGGTTTTCTAGCCATTTCGGGTGCACAATTCAAAATTAAACTACATGCACATGCTCCGGTGCACCAACATGGGTTGTAAAATCATATATGTGTCCATGGGTTTATGCTTATGTCCCATGCAAGAAATGGGGATGAATTTTGAACACCACGGCACTGTGGCTCTCCGGCAAACATTGAGGTACTTGCTTTTGTAATGCTAGTAAATCCAAAACACATCTGAAATTCATGAACCCTGGCATGCTATCATGGAATGGCATCAACATGCTGGGGTAAAAAATATTGTCCCATTTGGGGCAGGTTATGGTATAAGCTTCTCACAAACTAGAGCTTCTCACAAGAAGCCTCATGGTTCCGTTAGGGAAATGTGTCACCTTTGTGGACAAAACGATATTCGTCGCCTCTTCTTCCTTTTAATTTTTTTTCCTGGTGTCAACATAGAACAACAGGAGTGTCATGTTAAATTTTGGATTTTTTCGGGATCGGTTGGACATTTTTATACGTTAACTGAATTTTCTAGGCATTTATGTCCATAATTCAAAATTAAACTACATGCACAAGCTCCAGTCCATAAAAACGGGCTGCAAAATCAAATGTCTGTCCTTGGTTGCAAGCTTACGTCACATGCAAGAAATGAGAATGAATGTCAAACACCTTGACACTGTCGCTCGACCCTAACATTGAGATACATGGTTTTAAAATTCTAGTAAATCAAAAACTCGTCTGAAATTCATGAAACTTGACATGATATCATCAAACGGCATCGACATGCCGTGGTAAAAATATTGTCCCATTTGGGGCATGTTTGGGTATAAGCTTCTCGCAAACCAGAGCTTATCTCACAACAAGCCTGATGGTTTCGGTAGGGAACATGCCACCTTGGGTGACGAAACGATATATGTTGCTTCTTCTTACTTTCAATTTTTTTGTCATGTCAACATAGAACAACACGAGTGTTGTGTCAATTTTTGGTATTTTTCGGGGTTCGCTTGGACATTTTTATACGTTAACTGAGTGTTCTATGCATTCATGTGCATAATTCAAATTTGAACTACATGCACATGCTCCAATGCATATAAATTGGTTCAAAATTGGAATGTGTGTCCTTGGTTACATGCCTAAGTCCCATGCAAGAAATGAGCATGAATGTCAAACACCTTGCCACCGTCGCTCGGCCGCTAAACGAGATACATGGGTTTTAAATGCTAGTTAATCGAAAACACGTCTGAAATTTATGAAACTTGACATGCTAGCATGGAATGGCATCAACATGCAGTGGTAAAAATATTGTCCCATTTGGGACAGGTTGGGGTATATAAGCTTCTCACAAAATAGAACTTCTCACAACAAGCCTCATGGTTACGGTAGGGAACGTTTCACCTTTCTAGACGAAATGAGATCCGTTTCCTCTTCTTGATTTCATTTTTTTCTAGAATAAACATAGAACAACATGAGTGTTGTGTTAATTTTAGGAATTTTTCGGGGCTCGTTTGGACATTTTTATACATTAACTGAGTTTTCTATGCATTTATGTGCATAATTCAAATTTGAACTACAGGCACATGCTCTAATGCATATAAATTGGTTGAAAATTCAAATTTGTGGCCTTGGTTGCATGCTTAGGTCCCATGCAAGAAATGAGAATGAATGTCTGATGTCTACTATGCAACTTTATTCTTGTAGACTCGTGTTGGGCCTCCAAGCGCAGAGTTTTGTAGGACAGTAGCAATTTTACCTCAAGTGGATGACCTAAGGTTTATCAATCCGTGGGAGGTGTAGGATGAAGATTGTCTCTCTCAAACAACCTTGCAACCAAATAACAAAGAGTCTCTTGTGTCCCCAACACACCAAATACAATGGTAAATTGTATAGGTGCACTAGTTCAGCGAAGAGATGGTGATACAAGTGTATTAATGATAGTAGATATTGATTTTTGTAATAGGAGCAATAAAAAACAGCAAGGTAGAAAGTAACAAAAGTGATCACAAATGGTATTGCAATGCTTGAAAATGAGGCCTAGGGTCTGTACTTTTGCTAGTGCAATCTCTCAACAATGCTAATATAATTGGATCACATAACCATCCCTCAAGGTGCAACGAAGAATCACTCCAAAGTTCTTATCTAGCGGAGAACATAAGAAGAAATTGTTTGTAGGGTGCGAAACAACCTCAAAGCTATTCTTTCCGATCAATCTATCCAAGAGTTCGTACTGAAATAACACCAGAGAATTTCAGATTCATATCAATCCAACACAAAGAACTTCAAAGAGTGCCCCAAGATTTCTACCGGAGAAACAAAGCAAAGAACATGCATCAACCCCTATGCATAGATTACCCCAATGTCACCTCGGGAATCCGCGAGTTGAGTGCCAAAACATGTATCAAGTGAATCAATACGATACCCCATTGTCACCACAAGTATTCATATGCAAGACATATATCAAGTGCTCTCAAATCAATAAAAGTATTCAATCCGATAAGAACGAAATCTCAAAGGGAAAACTCAATTCATCACAACAAGATAGAGAAGGGAAAACACCATATGATCCAACTATATTAACAAAGCCCGCGATACATCAAGATCATGACATCTCAAGAACACGAGAGAGAAAGAGAGAGAGAGAGATTAAACACATAGCTACTGGTACAAACCCTCATGAACGAGGGTGGACTACTCCCTCCTCATCGTGGTGGCTGCCGGGATGATGAAGATGGCCACCGGTGATGATCTCCCCTTCCGGCAGGGTGCCGGAACGAGGTCTAGATTGGTTTTCATGGATAAGAGGCTTGTGGTGGTGGAACTTTCGATCTAGGTTAACCCCCAAGGGTTTTTGGAATATTTGGAAATTTGTAATGTGAAGAAGGGGTATGGGAGGCCACCGAGGTGGGCACAACCCACCTGGGCACACCCTAGTGGGTTGTGCCTGATACGTCTTCAATGTATCTATAATTTTTTATTGTTCCATGATATTATATTACCCATCTTGGATGTTTTATATGCATTTATATGCTATTTTATATGATTTTTGGGACTAACCTATTAACCTAGAGCCCAGTGCCAGTTTATGTTTTTTCCTTGTTTTTGAGTTTCGAAGAAAAGGAATGTCAAACGGAGCCCAATTGACCTAAAAATTTACGGAGATTATTTTTGGACCAAAAGAAGCCTATGGAGCATCGGAGATGGACCAAACGAGTCTCGAGGCCACCACGAGGGTGGAGGGCGTACCCTACCCCTAGGCACGCCCCTACCTCGTGGACCCCCCCGACTTGTTCCCGACGCCAACACCTCTTATCTATCCCCAAACTTCCAGAACAAAACCTAGATCAGGAGTTCCGCCGCCACAAGCCTCTGGAGCCACCAAAAACCAATCTGGACCCTGTTCCGGCACCCTGATGGAGGGGGATCCATCACCGGTGGCCATCTTCATCATCCCGGCGCTCTCCATGACGAGGAGGGAGTAGTTCACCCTCGGGGCTGAGGGTATGTACTAGTAGCTATGTGTTTGATCACTCTCTCTCTCTCTCTCTCGTGTTCTTGATTTGGCATGATCTTGATGTACCGCGAGCTTTGCTATTATAGTTGTATCATATGATGTTTCTCCCCCTCTACCTTCTTGTAATGGATTGAGTTTTCCATTTGAAGTTATCTTATCGGATTGAGTCTTTAAGGATTTGAGAACACTTGATGTATGTCTTGCATGTGCTTATCTGTGGTGACAATGGGATATTTACGTGATATACTTGATGTACGTTTTGGTGATAAACTTGCGAGTTCAGTGACCTTGTGAACTTATGCATAGGGGTTGGCACACGTTTTCGTCTTGACTCTCCGGTAGAAACTTTAGGGCACTCTTTGAAGTTCTTTGTGTTGGTTTGAATAGATGAATCTGAGATTGTGTGATGCATGTCGTATAATCAAACCCACGGATACTTGAGGTGACATTGGAGTATCTAGGTGACATTAGGGGTTTGGTTGATGTTTGTCTTAAGGTGTTATTTTACTATGAACTCTAGGGCTGTTTGTGACACTTATAGGTATAGCCCAATGGATTGATCGGAAAGAATAACTTTGAGGTGGTTTCCTATCCTACAATAATCTCTTTGTTTGTTCTCCGCTATTAGTGACTTTGGAGTGACTCTTTGTTGCACGCTGAGGGATTGTGATATGATCTAATTATGTTATCATTGTTGAGAAAACTTGCACTAGTGAAATTATGAACCCTAGGCCTTGTTTCGAAGCATTGCAATACCATTTTCGCTCACTTTTACCACTTGTTACCTTGCTGTTTTTATATTTTCAGATTACAAAAAGCTATATCTACCATCCATATTGCACTTGTACCACCATCTCTTCTCCGAACTAGTGCACCTATACAATTTACCATTGTATTGGGTGTGTTGGGGACACAAGAGACTCTTTGTTATTTGGTTGCAGGGTTGGTTGAGAGAGACCATCTTCATCCTATGCCTCCCACGGATTGATAAACCTTAGGTCATCCACCTGAGGGAAATTTGCTACTGTCCTACAAACCTCTCCACTTAGAAGCCCAACAACGTCTACAAGAAGATGGTGCGTAGTAGAAATCAGGCTCTTTTCTGGCGCCGTTGCCGGGGAGGCTAGGTAAGCGACACTAACACCCCCTCAACTAAGCTCTTTTCTGGCGCTGTTGCCGGGGAGGTTAGTGCTTGAAGGTATATCTTTAGATCTTGCAATCGAATCTTTTCATTTCTTGTTTTATCACTAGTTTAGTTCATAAAATAAAATTACGAAAAATGGAATTGAGGTTGCCTCATATGCTTCATCTTTTTAATATCTTTCGTGAAAATGATGGAAAGGAAAATTGTGCTCAAGTGTTAGAAGAAGAATGCAATAAAATGTTTGTCACTAAATCTTTGAATGATGAGCATGATTGCAATGTTGTTAGTATGAATTCTTTGAATATCCATGATTCTAATGATATGCAAAGCTACAAGCTTGGGGATGCTATGTTTCATGAATATGATATTTTTAGTCCCCCATGTTTTGATGAGCAAATTTATTATGATGAAACCATGCCTCCTATTTATGATGATTATATTGATAAAAGTGGGTTTGGAAGAGTGTCAACTTTAGGAAGTAATGATCCCACTATTTTGGAGAGTGTTGAATCTTATTGTGATAATTACGAAAGTGGATTTGGAGAGGTCTTTATTTAGTGATGAATCCACTGTTTCGGAAGAGGTTCCAATTGATTATGAGAACAAAGTTGAAGATTATTGTGATGACATGTATGCTATAAATAATAATGATAACCATGAAACTTTTCATCTTGATTTTAATTTTCAATTGGATTATGCCTCACGTGATAGTTATTTTGTTGAGTTTGCTCCCACTACAATTCATGAGAAGAATTTTGCTTATGTGGAGGGTAGTAAAATTTATATGCTTGTGCATCATGAAAATAATGATTTATGTGATGGTTATATTGTTGAATTCATTCATTATGCTACTAAAAATTATTATGAGAGAGGAACATATGCTTCTACATATTGCAATAATATCAAGTTTCCTCTCTATGTGTTGAATCTTGAAGTTGCACTTGTTTTGCCTTCATATGCTAGTTGATTCTTGTTCCCATAAGTTGTTTGTTCACAAAATCCCTATGCATAGGAAGTGGGCTAGACTTAAATGTGCTAGTCATTTGCTTCATGATGCTCCCATTATGTTTCAATTCTTATCCTTTATGTGAGCATCATTGAAATCATCATGCCTAGCTAAAAAGTCATTAAAGAAAAGCACTTGTTGGCAGACAACCCAACATTTATACCTACTGTTTTGGTGTGTCAACATGATTAATCTACTGTAGTAATCATGTTTTATAGCTTTAGTTTCAATAAAGTGCCAAATAAGACCTTTGGGATGGCTTGCGGTGATAGTTGTTTTGATCTTGCTGAGAAACAGAAACTTTTGCACCCAGGATAATAATTTTCAAAATTCACAGAAGCGTGCTTTTAAGTTGATTCTTTTTGCAGAATATTAATAAACAAATTTATTAGTACTTCCTAGTTTCTCAAGATTTTTGAAGTTACAGAAGTATTCTAGAGTTATAGATTACTACAGACTGTTTTGTTTTTCATAGATTCTATTTTCTATGTGTTGTTTGCTTATTTTGATGAATCTATGAGTAGTATCGGAGGGTATGAACCATGGATAAGTTGCAATACAGTATATATAACAACAATATGAATTTAGAATGAGTTCAAAACAGTACCTAAGTGGTGATTTATTTTCTTATACTAACGGAGCTCATATGATTTTCGGTTGAGTTTTGTGTTGTGAAGTTTTCAAGTTTTGGGTAAAGTTCCGATGGACTATGGAATAAGGAGTGGCAAGAGTCTAAGCTTGGGGATTCCCAATGCACCCAAGGTAATATTCAAGGACAACCAAGCAACTAAGATTGGGGATGCCCCGGATGGCATCCCCTCTTTCGTCTTCGTTCATCGATAACTTTACTCGAGCCTATATTTTTATTCACCACATGATATGTGTTTTGCTTGGAGAATCATTTTCTTTTGTTTAGATTTACTTGCCGTTATTTAGAATAAGGTTATGTATCTTTTATTTCAATAAAAGTGTCAAGGATAGCCTTCACCGTGCACAATTTGCAAGTATATGAGTTGCTGTTTCAAAACAGAAAGTTTGTCGCTATTGCAAAATTCCCTAGAAAAGTTAGTATGTGATAAAATGTTGAACTTTTTTGCAGAGTAAGCTATGGTAAATTCTCTACAGTGTGGTAAATTTTAAGAATTTGTTGAGTTAAATAAGTATGATTCCTCTTGCATTCTTTACGGACTGTTCTGTTTAGACAGATTGCTATTATGTTTGCATATGTTTGCTTGTCTAATGATTCTATTTGAGGATAGGAGTGTTAAATATGTAGAGGCATTTAGTAGGCAATAGCAAATAATAATTTTAGTGATTTTCTACAGTAGAGAACGATAAGGTTTTGCATTGATTTATACTAACTTATCTCACACGAGTTCTTGTTGAGTTTTGTGTGGATGAAGTTTTCGAGATTTAGGGAAACCGTGATAATCAGGAATTAAGGAGACACAAAAGCTCAAGCTTGGGGATGCCTAAGGCAACCCTAATTAATATTTCAAGAAGTCTCAAGCATCTAAGCTTGGGGATGCCATGGTTGGCATCCCACCTTTCTTCTTCAACAACTATCGGTCAGTTTTGGTTGAGCCTAAGTTTTTGCTTCTTCACATGATATGTGCTATCCTTGCAATGCCATTTTATTTTGTTTTGCTTGTTGTTTGAATAAAGTACTTAAGATCTGAAATTCTTAAATGTTAGAGAGTCTTCACATAGTTGCATAATTATTGAACTACTCATTGATCTTCACTTGTATCTTTTGGAGTAGTTTGTCATTTGCTCCAGTGCTTCACTTATATCTTTTTAGAGCACGATGGTGGTCTTATTTTGAAGAAATTGATGAACTCTCATGCTTCACTTATATTATTTTGAGAGTCTCTTAACAGCATGGTAATTTTCTTAGGTTATGAATTTAGTCCTAATATGATGGGCATCCAAGAGGGATTTAATAAAAACTTTCATATAAAGTGCATTGAATACTATGAGAAGTTTGATTCCTTATGATTGTTTTGAGATATGTGGATGGTGATATTAGAGTCATGCTAGTGGAGTAATTGTGAATTTGAGAAATACTTGTGTTGAGGTTTGTGATTCCCGTAGCATGCACGTATGGTGAACCGTTATGTAACGAAGTTGGAGCATGAGGTATTTATTGATTGTCATCCTTTGTGTGGAGGTCGGGATCGCGCGATGGTTAACTCCTACCAACCCTTCCCCTAGGAGCATGTGTGTAGTGCTTGGTTTCGATGACTAATAGTTTTTTGCAATAAGTATGTGAGTTCTTTATGGCTAATGTTGAATCCATGGATTATACGCACTCTCACCCTTCCACCATTTGTAGCCTCTCTTTGTGCCGCACAACTTTCGCCGGTACCATACACCCACCATATACCTTCCTCAAAACAGCCACCATACCTACCTATTATAGCACTTCCATAGCCATTCTGAGATATATTACCATGCAACTTTCCACTGTTTCCTTTATTATGACACGTTTCGTCGTTGTCATATTGCTTTGCATGATCATGTAGTTGACATCGTATTTGTGGAAAAGCCACCATTTATAATTCTTTCATACATGTCATTTTTGATTCGTTGCACATCCCGGTACACCGCCGGAGGCATTCACATAGAGTCATATTTTGTTCTAAGCATTGAATTGTAATTTTTCGAGTTGTAAGTAAATAGAAGTGTGATGATCATAATTATTAGAGCATTGTCCCATGTGAGGAAATAAAGAAAAAAGGAGAGAAAAGGAGAGAAGGGGCAATGTTGCTATCCTTTTTCCACACTTGTGCTTCAAAGTAGCACCATGATCTTCATGATAGAGAGTCTCTTATTTTGTCACTTTCATAGACTAACGGGAATTTTTCATTATAGAACTTGGCTTGTATATTCCAATGATGGGCTTCCTCAAATGCCCTAGGTCTTCATGGGAAAGCAAGTTGGATGCACACCCACTTAGTTTCTTTCTGAGCTTTCATAAACTTATAGCTCTAGTGCATCCGTTGCATGGAAATCCCTACTCACTCACATTGATATCTATTGATGGGCATCTCCATAGCCCGTTGATATGCCTAGTTGATGTGAGACTATCTCCTTCTTGTTGTCTTCTCCACAACCACCATTCTATTCCACCTATAGAGCTATGTCCATGGCTCACGCTCATGTATTGCGTGAAAGTTGAAAAAGTTTGAGAATACTAAAGTATGAAACAATTGTTTGGCTGAAACCAGGGTTGTGCATGATTTGAATATTTTGTGTGATGAAGATGGAGCATAGCTAGACTATATGATTTTGTAGGGATAAACTTTCTTTGGCCATGTTATTTTGAGAAGACATAATTGCCTTGTTAGTATGCTTGAAGTATTATCGTTCTTATGTCAATATTAAACTTTTATTTTGAATCTTATGGATTTGAATGTTCTTGACACAATAGAGAAGATTACGTTGATAAATATGTTAGGTAGCATTCCACATCAAAAATTCTGTTTTTACCATTTACCTACTCGAGGACGAGCAGGAATTAAGATTGGGGATGCTTGATACGTCTCCAACGTACCTATAATTTTTTATTGTTCCATGCTATTATATTATCCATCTAGGATGTTTTATATGCTATTTTATATGATTTTTGGGACTAACCTATTAACCTAGAGCCCAGTGCCAGTTTCTGTTTTTTCCTTGTTTTGAGTTTCACAGAAAAGGAATATCAAACTGAGTCCAATTGACCTGTAAATTTACGGAGATTATTTTTGGACCATAAGAAGCCCACGGAGCATCAAAGATGGACTAGAAGAGTCCCGAGGCCACCACGAGGGTGGAGGGCGCGCCCGCTACCTCGTGGACCCTCCTGACTTGTTCCCGATGCAAACACCTCTTATATATCCCCAAACTTCTAGAACAGAACCTAGATCGGGAGTTCCGCTGCCGCAAGCCTCTGTAGCCACCAAAAACCAATTGGGACCCTGTTCCGGCACCCTTCTAGAGGGGGGATCCATCACCGATGGCCATCTTCATCATCCTGGCGCTCTCCATGACGAGGAGGGGCTAGTTCACCCTCGGGGCTAAGGGTATGTACCAGTAGCTATGTGTTTGATCTCCCTCTCTCGTGTTCTTGATTTGGCATGATCTTGATGTACTGCGAGCTTTGTTATTATAGTTGTATCATATGATGTTTCTCCCCCTCTACCTTCTTGCAATGGATTGAGTTTTCCCTTTGAAGTTATCTTATCGGATTGCGTCTTTAAGGATTTGAGAACACTTGATGTATGTCTTGCATGTGCTTATCTGTGGTGCCAATGGGATATTCACGTGATCTACTTGATGTACGTTTTGGTGATCAACTTGCGGGTTTAGTGACCTTGTGAACTTGTGCATAGGGGTTGGCACACATTTTTGTCTTGACTCTCCGGTAGAAACTTTGGGGCACTCTTTGAAGTTCTTTGTGTTAGTTTGAATATATGAATCTGAGATTGTGTGATGCATGTCGTATAATCAAACCCACGGATACTTGAGGTGACATTGGAGTATCTAGGTGACATTAGGGGTTTGGTTGATGTTTGTCTTAAGGTGTTATTTTACTACGGACTCTAGGGCTGTTTGTGACACTTATAGGAATAGCCCAATGGATTGATCGGAAAGAATAACTTTGAGGTGGTTTTGTACCCTACAATAATCTCTTCGTTTGTTCTCCGCTGTTAGTGACTTTGGAGTGACTCTTTGTTGCACGTTGAGGGGTTGTTATATGATCTAATTATGTTATCATTGTTGAGAGAACTTGAAGTAGTGAAAGTATGAGCCTTAGGCCTTGTTTCGAAGCATTGCAATACCATTTTCGCTCACTTTTACCACTTGTTACCATGCTGTTTTTATATTTTCAGATTACAAAAACCTATATCTACCATCCATATTGCACTTGGATCACCATCTCTTCGCCGAACTAGTGCACCTATACAATTTACCATTGTATTGGGTGTGTTGTGGACACAAGAGACTCTTTGTTATTTGGTTTGCAGGGTTGCTTGAGAGAGACCATCTTCATCCTATGACTCCCACGGATTGATAAACCTTAGGTCATCCACTTGAGGGAAATTTGCTACTCTCCTACAAACCTCTCCACTTGGAGGCCCAACAACGTCTACAAGAAGAAGGTTCCATAGTAGACATCAGTGCCCCCTCGGGGCACCCCCCAGATGCTTCTCTAGCCCACTGGATGTCTTCTGGTCCAAAAAAATCTTTAAAAAGTATCGCTGCATTTGGACTCCGTTTGATATTGATTTCCCGCGATGTAAGAAACATGCAAAAAAAAACAGCAACTGGCACTGGGCACTGGGTCAATAGGTTGGTCCCAAAAAATAAAGTTGCTATAAAATGATTGTAAAACATACTAGAATGATAATATAATAGCATGATTACTTCATAAATTATAGATATGTTCGAGACATATCAGCATCCCCAAGCTTAATTCCTACTCGTCCTTGAGTAGGTAAATGATAAAAATAATAATTTATGAAGTGTCAATGCTAGCAAAGTGCATAAGTTTGATCGATGATAATTTCAATCACTTTCCCTAGCATCATAACGACAATTCTTTCTCATAAAACTCATCATGACAAAGTAGCAACCAATTCACATGTTAAGGTTCAAACAATGAATTCTCTTGAAATTCAACAACCTATATTCTTAGTCACCAAACAATTGATTTTCAACTTATTCAACAGAGTCTAAGTAAGAGCTCCACATACTCAACCATCACATAGTCTTCTATGATTGCTAACGCTCACCGCATACACATGAGCAAAACGTTTCAACCAGACACATACAACGATAGGGGCTTATAATTTCGCCTCCCAATGTATTCACCTCAAGGGTGATGTGAACAATAATAGCTAATGCTACCCATATCCAACTGGATATATGTGCCTAGATCTTTCCTCAGCACATGATGCTTGCCAAAAGAGAAAAATAAAATGGAATAGAGAGAAAAACTTTGACCCTTGCATGAAAGTAAATACATAGGTAGGCCCTTCACAGAGGGAAGCAGAGGTTGCCATGCGCTTTTTATTTGTATGCTCAATCCCTTAGTGCAAAAGAACATCACGTTATATTGCCCCTTACGATAGCAACCTTTATTATGCAGTATGTCACTTTTATTCTTTGCCATCACAAGTTCGTACAACACTCAATTTTCCCTTACACTAAATGATCTAACACTTTTAAAAGCAATTTTTTTGCCTTATTGCATCGATGACAACTTACTTGAAGGATCTTACCCAATCCTTAGGTAGGTATGGTGGACTCTTGAGAATAAGATTTGGGTTTAAGGGTTTTTGTATGCACAAGTAGTATCTCTACTTGGTTCGGAATTTTTGGCTAGCAAAGATGGGGGGCAAGTACCACATGTTGAAGGATCTATGACAATATAACTTCTATGTGAATATGAACAAACATAAATCATTACGTTGTCTTCCTTGTCCAATGATAACCCACAAGTATAGGGGATCGCAATAGTCTTCGAGGGTAGAGTATTCAACCCAAATTTATAGATTCGACACAAGGGGAGCCAAAGAATGTTAGAAGGTATTAGCAGCTGAGTTGTCAATTCAACCACACCTGGAAATTAATTATCTACAACAAAGTGATCAGTAGCATAGTGATATGATAGTTTTGATAGTAGCGACAGCAGCAATAGTAACAGTAACCGTGATAGCAGTATTTTGTAGCAAGTGTGACAGTAGCAGCAACAGTAATAACTTAGCAGAAACAATATAAGATAAATTTGTAGGCATTGGACAGGTGACTTGTTGGATGATATTCATCATGTGACAATTATAACCTAGGGCGATACAGCACTAGCTCCAGTTCATCGATATAATGTAGGCATGTATTCCGTAAATAGTCATACGTGCTTTATTAAAAGAACTTGCATGACATCTTTTGTCCTACCCTCCCGTGGCAGCGGGGTCCATATTGGAAACTAAGGGATATTAAGGCCTCCTTTTAATAGCGAACCGGAACAAAGCACTAACACATAGTGAATACATGAACTCCTCAAACTACGGTCATCATCGAGAGTGGGCCCGGTTGTTGTCACTCTAGGGTTGTCGGATCATAACCGTAGTAGGTGACTATAACTTGCAAGATCATATCCAAAACACGAATATAATGATGAATTCATAAACGATTCAGATCTGAGTTCATGGCACCCAGGCCCAAAGTGACAAGCATTAAGCATAGCAAAGTCATAGCAACATCAATCTAAGTACATAGTGGATACTAGGGATCATGCCCTAACAAAACTAACTCGATTACATGATGAATCTCATCCAACTCCTCACTGATCAGCGAGCCTACGAAGGAATTACTCACTCCCGGTGGGGAGGATCATGGAATTGGCGATGGAGATGGGTTGGTAATGACAAAGAATGAAGATACCCCTCTCCGGAGCCCCAAACGGACTCCAGATTTGCCCTCCCAAGAAAGAACATGGCTTGGCGGCGGCTCCGTCGCGTGGATCGCAATAATTCTTTTTCCCTGTTTTTTTGGAAATATGTGATTTCATATTATCAGGGGGGTCGTCTATGGGGCCACCAGGTGGGTACAACCCACCTAGGCGTGCCAGGAGAGGGAGGGCGCACCCTGGTGGGTTGTGCCCACCCAGGTGCCCCTCTCCGGCAGGTCTTGGCTCCAGAAATTCTTATTATTGATATAAAAAATCCTCGCAAAGTTTTGTTCCATTCCGAGAACTTTTAATTTTGCACAAAAATAAGACCATGGTAGTTCTGCTAAAAACAGCGTCAGTCTAAGGTTAGTTTCATTCGAATCATGCAAATTAGAGTCCAAAACAAGAGGAAAAGCGTGAGAAAAAGTAGATACGTTGGAGACGTATCAACTCCCCCAAGCTTAAACCTTTGCTTGTCCTCAAGCAATTCAGTTGATAAACTGAAAGTGAGAAAGAAAAACTTTTACGAACTCAACTCTTTTGCTCTTGTTTGCATAAATAAGCTTAAACAACACCCAGGTTTTCAGCCAACATTATAACTAACCATGTCAACAATAACATTTAAAGATTATAATGACTCATATCAATGACATAATCAGCTAGCGAGCAATAATAAAATATCTCAAACAGCAACACGTTGTCAAAACAACCATGATATAATATGACAATAGTGGTATCTCGCTAGCCCTTTCTGAGACCGCAAAACATAAATGCAGAGCACCTCCAAAGTTCAAGCATCGACTAAACATTGTAATTCATGGTAGAAAAGATCCAGTCATGATGCACCCAACATTAGCTACACATAATGCATAAATCATGACAGCTGTGCTCTACTCAGTTTCTGGCGCTTGTTTTAGAAGGTGGTGACACAACATAAAAGTAAATAGATAGTCCCTTCGCAGAGGGAAGCAGTGATTTGCAGAGGTGCCAGAGCTCAATTTTTAAAATAGAGATAAATGCTATCTTGAGACATGCACCCTTCTTATTCACTTCACTACCATCAGTTATCAACAGCTTCCATGCTAAGCATGCTAGTGTCGGTTCCCAAGTGATAAAAGTAAAGGTTTACTCCCCCTCCACCATCAATCACACTCCACGGCTTGTCCGAAACAACGGGTGCCGTCCATACCAACATCAGTCCCGGGGGAGTTTTGTTTAATTATTTGCATTTTTGAGTTCGGGACTGGGAATCCCTATTACCGCCCATTTTCTCGTGTGATGGCGAGTGAATAAACAGTCGACCTAAGAATAACCCGCTTAGCATGGAAGATACCGACCACCTCTGTCCTTCCATGAATGATCCAGGCACACAAAAGGATAATTTTTTAGAAGTTTTTAGAGGTGGCACATGCAAATTTACTTAGGATGACAGGGTAATACCACATATAGATAGGTATGGTGGACTCATTTGGAATAACTTTGGGTTCAAGGTTTTTGATGTACAAGCAGAGTTCCCACTTAGTACATGCGAAGGCTAGCAATTAAGATTGAGAAGCGGCCAGCTAGAGAGCAACAACGATCATAACCATGCATTATGCATAAGTAACATTGGACACTAGCATGAGTAGGATATGAACACCATGAACATAAATATGATAGAGTCTATGCTGGTTTTGATTCAACTACATGCATGAACATGTGCCAAGTCAAGCCACTCGAACACTCAGAGGAGGATACCATATCATCATACTACATCACAATCATTTTAGTGCTATGTTGATATCCAAGATAAATCATTATTCACTCCCAGCTACTTATGCATGGCATGAGAAACTATAATCTCTAATTGTCATTGCAAACATGTTTAATCATAATGGGCTGAATCATGGATACTAGGTTAAACATATTTACATAAACAGAACAAGTCGAGTTCATACCAGTTTCTCCCTTGCCACGACCAGTTCATCGGATGTCGTCATTATTGCCTTTCACTTGCACGACCAAATGATATGAAAAAAATAAGAATGCAAGAGTGCCATGGACTAAGCTGGAATCTGCAAGACATTTTATTCAATAGGAGAAGACAAGGTAAAATGTGCTCTTTATTAGTTCAACTACTATTCATATGAGAGCCACTCAACATTTTCATCGTGGTCTTCTCCTTGGTAAGACTCGAATAAAAATAATAGAAGTTCTTAGAAACACATTAAAATGTTTTTGGAGTTTTTGATTTTCTAGAACGGGCAAATAAAAGGGAAAAGCAAAAACGAGAAAAACTATTTACACGCGAAAGCTCCCAACAAGCAAAAGGAGAACAATGAAATCTTTTTGGATTTTCTTTTTAATACTACTACTAAGCATGCATAGAAAGTAAATTGACTACAACTAATTTTTTTGTTTTTCTAAAGTTTTTTAAACACACAATAAGAAAGCAAGAAAATAAATCTAAGCATGGATGATACAATGAAAAAGTGTGAACACCGACAAGTGGAATGATATGTGAACATGAATGTAATGTCGCTGAGAAACACATACTCCCCCAAGCTTAGGCTTTTGGCCTAAGTTGGTAATCGACCAGTAGCCCGGAGGGTAGTAGTCTGCGTGGTAGCTCACAGAGGCTCTCGGTGCGGATGCCTCGGCACATCATGCTGCCACCACTACTGCATTATGAGCTCGGGCCTCGCTCTCAAGAACAAAATATCTCCCCTTGATGTGAAATCAAAAAGAGCACGCGAAGGCAAATATGTGCCCACAACAGATTTTTGGTTAAACATTAGATTGTAAGTGAAATTATCAACCTTTCCCTTAAGTATCTTATGTTCTTTTGAAGTGTCAAAATATAAATACCGCGTGGGTAGGATAGGATCAAAGGGCAAAGGTGAAACACCCAGCTCTTGTGCTAAACGTGTGGCATAAATTCCACCATAGAACCAGCCATTGTTAGCATTATGCTGAAGTCTACGTGCAACAATCTCTCACAAGTTATAATTCCTTTCACCAGTGAGAGCGGTATGAATGAGGCTCAAGTCTGGCGCACAAAGTATGCTACAGTCTTGCTCGCCTATGCATTTCCTGTTAAATAATGCAAAATACTGAATTGCGGGAAAGATAATGCTCTTTATTCTTCCTTATCTTACTCCCCTATTTTCACCGTAACAAAGGCTAGTCAAGAAAGACTCGTACTCAGCCTTCGGTGGTTCATCAAGCAAACCCCAAAATGGAAGTTTGCAATGGTAAGCAAAATTCTCCAGTGGGATAGTAAATGGTTTATCATAAAGCATAAAAGACACCCTAAACTCACGAGGGAAAAATGTAAATCCTTTGACAAGTGACTCAGTGAGAAGTTGGCGTTGTTCACACTTATCTGAAAGGTAGGGACCGAGGCCAGCATTGTGAACATATTGCTCAAATTCCTCCTTAATTCCCACACGCACCATATATTCATCGCAAGGCCATAAGCATGTTTTGGTGGCGGCATCACGTGTGGAACTTTCACTTGGTTCAACATAAGACCGGCGAGCAGAACTGACACTAGAAGGTGCCCCTGAGGATCGTCTCCTCGAAAAGCTCCTTCCATATAGGTTCATCATGTCCGTGTACAATTTTCTGAAAATAAATTTTTTGGGGTGACAAAAATTTGTTAGCAAAACTTTATAAAATTGATAGCAGCTACTCATAGGGATACATAGAGGCAATAGCAAGCATTCAAACTACTTAGAACACTAAGAATTCAACATGCAAGCTAATCTACAACAGCACCAAGAGTAGCTAATTATTCAAAGTATGAACCACTAAAACAAAAACTAATTGGACAAACGGTGGAGTCAAATACCAAGCAACAATCCCTCGAAACAGTTTCGGAAATGGAGCTTCGAGCTAAGAGATCGAAATCCGTGGGTTTGAGCTCAAGAACACGGGAGAGAGAGCAATGGAGAATTTTTTTCTGGAGGTAAGGGGTGATGTGGGCTAAAGAGATAAATGAGGGGGCCCACAACCCACCAGGGTGCGCCTGGGGATCCTGGCGCGCCCAGGTGGGTTGTGCCCACCTGGTGCACCTCCCTCTGGTATTATTTGCACCAAGAATTCTTAAATATTCAGAAAAATATCATGTAAAATTTTTAGAGAATTCTGAGAACTTTTATTTTTGGGTCATTTTTATTACACGAGAAATTTAGAAAACAGACAAAGCATGGCATTTTATTGTATTTAACTAATAAAAACAGAAAACAAACAGTAAGGACAGAAGTCGGTGCTTACTAAATTCATCAACTTCATACCGTTCAAAAATCATTCATTAATAAGGTTGATCAGGTCTTATTAACAACCACTTTTGATTAGCATGAAACCGAAGAACTTTCGTAAATCACTAAGTTACCTCAATGGGGATATGCATTTCCCCAACAATAAGCATTTTATATTTATTTTTGACAGTAGGTAGAGGTATTTGAAAACTTCCAATAGTGATTGTCTAAGATTTTTCAATAACATTAATACCATTCACTTGGAATTGTTTCTTCGGAAAGTGCACCGTATGCTCATTACCATTAATATGAAAAGTGACCTTGCTTTTATTGCAATCAATAACAGCCCCTACGGTATTCAAGAAGGATCTACCAAGGATAATCGACATGTTGTCGTCCTCAGGCATCTCAAGTATAACAAAGTCAGCCAAAATAGTAACATTAGCAACAACAATGGGCACATCCTCACAGATACTGATAGGTATGGCAATTGATTTGTCAGCCACTTGCAAAGATATTTCAGTAGGTGTGAGTTTATTCAAGTCAAGTCTTTTATATAAAGAGAAAGGCATAACACTAACACTAGCTCCTAAATCACACAAAGCAGTTTTCACGTAATTCTTTTTGATAGAGCAAGGTATAGTTGGTATTCCCGGATCTGCAAGTTTTTTAGGTACTCCATCTTTGAAAGTATAATTAGCAAGCATAGTGGAGATTTCAGCTTCCGGTATTTTTCTCTTATTTGTGATGATGTCTTTCATATACTTTGCATAAGGAGGCATTTTAAGGATATCAGTCAAGCGAGTACGCAAAAAGACTGGCCTCAGCATTTCAGCAAAGCGTTCAAATTCTTCATCATCTTTCTTTTAGTTGACTTGGGTGGAAAAGGCATAGGTTTTTGAACCCACGGTTCTCTTTCTTTACCGTGTTTTCTAGCAACAAAGTCTCTTTTATCATATCTTTTATTCTTAGGTTGTGGGTTATCAAGATCAACAGGTGGTTCTATCTCAACATCATTATGTGGTTCTTTATCATTATTTGGTTGAGTGTCTTCATGAACCTCATCATTATGTTTTTCATTATCACTAGGTGGATGTTCATTACCAGATTGAATTTCAGCATCAGAGATAGAAGTTTCATTTTCATTATCAGGAGGTTTGTCTATTTCAGGTTCGCTAGAAGTATGCAAAGTCCTATCATTTTTCTTTTTCTTTTTCTTTTTCTTTTTGGAAGGACTAGGTGCACTAGTGTTATTTCTTTGTGAATCTTGTTCAATTCTTTTTGGGTGTTCCTCAGGATAAAGTGGTTCCTCAGTCATTTTACCTCCTCTAGTTGCAACTCTAACAGCAAAGTCATGTATATTATGATTCATTTCATCAAGTAATTCTCTTTGTGATTTAGCAACCATTTCTAACTGGGTTTAAACCATAGAAGCATGTTTTCCAACACCTGTAACATCATTTGAGATTCTAAATAACAACTCACTCGAGCGAGCAATCATATCAGAATTTTATTTCAATTGTTTCATAACATTTGCATTGAAGTGGTGTTGTTTTCTAATGTAGTTTTCAAACTCATAAAGGCATTGGCTAGGATGCATATTGTGAGGATTATCATTATCATTGAACTTCATAAGAAAATTTACCTCTACCACCTTAGGCCGTGGTGGTGTATCAAGCCCATGTATTTATTCAATAGGAGGTAAATATTTAACATCATCAGCTTTAATACCTTTTTCCTTTATAGATTTCTTTGCCTCTTGCATATCTTCGGGACTGAGATATAATATACCCCTCTTCTTCGGAGTGGGTTTAGGCGGTGGTTCAGGAATAGTCCAATCATCATAATTTTTCAACATGTTATTCAATAATTCTTCAGCTTGAGCAATAGTTCGTTCCCTGAAAACACAACCAGCACAACTATCTAGGAAGTCCCTAGAAGAATCATTTAGTCCATTATAGAAGATATCAAGTATTTAATTTTTCTTAAGAGGATGATCAGGCAAAGCATTAAGTAACTGGCAAAGCCTCCCCAAGCTTGTGGGAGACTCTCTTCTTTAGTTTGAACAAAGTTAAATATTTCCTATAAGGCAACTTGTTTCTTATGAGCAGGAAAATATTTTTCCAAGAAGTAGTAAATCATATCCTGGGGACTACGCACACAAACAGGAGCAAGATTATTGTACCAAGCTTTAGCATTACCCTTTAATGAGAAAGGAAATAATTTGAGAATAAAGTGGTATTGAGTTTTCTCATCATGAGTAAAAAGGATGGCTATATCATTCAACTTAGTAAGATGTGCCACAACAGTTTCAATTTCATAACCATGGAAAGGATCAGATTCAACCAAAGTAATTAACTCTGGGTCGACAGAGAATTCATAATCCTTATCATCAATAGAGATAGGCGAAGTAGCAAACTTAGGATCACATTTCATTTTGGCATTCAGAGATTTTTCTTTATACTTGTGTAATAATTTCTCTAGATCATCTCTATCCTTACAAGCAAGAATATCTCTAGTTGCCTCTTCACTCATAACATAGCCTTCCGGTACCTTAGGCAATTCATATCTAGGAGGGATAGCTCTAGCAAGTGTTTCAGAATTTTCAGTTTCAATCTCATCATCAGATTCAACAACATCATGTTGTATTACTCTAGCAATTTGTGCATCAGGAAATTCACCAAGTGGCACAGCATCATTATCAAGCATGGTACTAGCATCATCATAAGCATCATTCATAGTAGAAGTAGCATCATCAATAACTTGCGACATATCAGAATTAATATCATGTGGTGGTGGTGTTAAAGGTTTACTCATAACAGAAGGTGAATCTAAAGCAGAACTGGATGGCAGTTTCTTACCTCCCCTTGTACTTGAGGGAAATATCTTAGTCTCTGGATCCTTCAGATTCTTCATAGTGATAAATTGATAATAATCCCAAGTGACTAAACAAATATAGCTATGCTCCCCAACAACGGCGCTAGAAAAAGGTCTTGATAACCCACAAGTATAGGGGATCACAACAGTCTTCGAGGGTAGAGTATTCAACCCAAATTTATAGATTCGACACAAGGGGAGCCAAAGAATATTTGAAGGTATTAGAAGCTGAGTTGTCAATTCAACCACACCTGCAAATTAATTATATGCAGCAAAGTGATCAGTAGCACAGTAATATGATAGTTTTGATAGTAGCGACAGCAGCAATAGTAACAATAACAGTGACAACAGTATTTTGTAGCAAGTGTGATAGTAGCATCAGCAGTAGTAACTTAGCAAAAACAATATAAGATAAATTCGTAGGCATTAGATCGGTGACTTGTTGGATGATATTCATCATGTGACAGTTATAACCTAGGGCGATACGGCACTAGCTCCAGTTCATCGATATAATGTAGGCATGTATTCCATAAATAGTCAGACGTGCTTTATTAAAAGAACTTGCATGACATGTTTTGTCCTACCCTCCTGTGGCAGCAAGGTCCATATTGGAAACTAAGGGATATTAAGGCCTCCTTTTAATAGAGAACCGGAACAAAGCATTAACACATAGTGAATACATGAACTCCTCAAACTACGGTCATCACCGATAGTGGGCCCAGTTGTTGTCACTCCGGGGTTGTCAGATCATAACTGTAGTAGGTGACTATAACTTGCAAGATCGGATCTAAAACACGGATATAATGATGAATTCATAAACAGTTCAGATCTGAGTTCATGGCACCCGGGCCCAAAGTGACAAGCATTAAGCATAGCAAAGTCATAGCAACATCAATCTAAGAACATAGCGGATACTAGGGATCAGGACCTAACAAAACTAACTTGATTACATGATGAATCTCATCCAACTCCGCACCGACCAACGAGCCTACGAAGCAATTACTCACTCCCGGCCGGGAGCATCATGGAATTGGCGATGGAGATGGGTTGGTGATGACGAAGAACAAAGACCCCCCCTCTCCGGAGCACCAAACGGACTCCAGATCTACCCTCCCAAGGAAGAACAAGGCTTGGCGGCGGCTCCGTCTCATCGATCGTGATAATTCTTTTCCCTGGTTTTTTCTAGAAATATGTGATTTTATAGTATCAGGGAAGTCATCTGCGGGGCCACCAGGTGGGTACAACCCACCTGGGCGCGCCCTGGTGGGTTGTGCTCACCAAGGTGCCCCTCTCTGACAGGTCTTGGGTCCAGAAATTCTTATTTTTGATATAATAAATCCTCGCAAAGTTTCGTCCCATTCCGAGAACTTTTATTTCTGCACAAAAACAACACCATGGTAGTTCTGCTGAAAACAACGCCAGTCCGGGGTTAGTTTCATTCAAATCATGCAAACTAGAGTCCAAAAGAAAAGGAAAAGCATGAGAAAAAGTAGATACGTTGGAGACGTATCATCCAACGTCAACAATTTTGGCATATAATATTTTGATGGGGGCTCACAATCAGAAAAGATTTCCAAGATGGTGTATTTACATGTGAAAGTCTCTTCCTTCTACTAATCATTCGTGAATTGCTTGTATGACCAATATTGTGGTCAAGCCTCAAAAGATTTCACTTTCTAAACCCAATGTAAGCTACCACTAGGCATGATATGATTTCAACTTCATGGCATTCAATTTATTCAACAATTTACTCATAGGATATAAGTGAAGCACGCGAGTAAATGACAAGCTACTCCAAAAAGATATAAGTGAAGATCATGCGAGTAGTTAAGTAAATGAGTAGCTATTTGAAGACTCTCTCTTATTTGAAAGTTTCAGCTCTAAGTATTATTTTAAAACAGCAAGAAAAACAAAAGAAAATGACATTCCAAGCATAACACAACTCATGTGAAGAAGCAAAAACTTAGGCTCAACTGATACTAACTAATAATTGTTGAAGAAGAAAGGTGGGATGCCTACCGGGGCATCCCCAAGCTTAGATGCTTGATACTTCTTGAAATATTATCTTGGGATGCCTTGGTCATCCCCAAGCTTGAGCTTGTGTGTCTCCTTAATTACTCTCATATCACGGTTTTCCTAAATCTTAAAAACTTCATCCACACAAAACTCAACAAGAACTCGTGAGATAAGTTAGTATAAACCAATGCAAAACCTTATCATTCTCTACTGTAGCAAATCACCAAAATTATTATTCAACGTTGCATACTTAATGCCTCTGCATATTTAATACTCCTATCCTCAAATAGAATCATTAAACAAGCAAACATATGCAAACATAAAAGCAATCTGCCAAAACAGTAAAGTCTGTAAAGAATGCAAGAGTATCAATACGTCTTTAAATCCAAAAATTATGAAAATTTACCACGTTGTAGAAAATTTATCAGATCTTATTATGAAAAAAGTTTCAACATTTTATCACATTCTGACTTTTCTAGGGAATTTTTGCAACAGCGATAAACTTTCTGTTTTGAAACCGCAACATATAGACTTTTAAAATAAGCATGACAAAGGCTATACTTGACATTTTTATTGAAAAGAAAGATGAAAAACATTCTTCTAAATAGAATAAAGCAAATCCTAACAAAATAAAATGATACTCCAAGTAAAACACATATCATGTGACGAATAAAAATGTAGCTCCAAGTGAGGTTACCAATAATGTTGGAGATGAAAGAGGGGATGCCTTCCGGGGCACCCCCAAGCTTGAGGTGCCTTGGGCATCCCCAATCTTAGGGTCTTGTCACTCCTTATTCTCCTCATATCGACATCTCACCCAAAACTTGAGAACATCAATCACACAAAACTTAACGGAACTTCGTGAGATAGGTTAGTATGATAAAGAGCAAACCATTTCACTTTGATACTATCAAAGACAAGATTCATGATTGTTTCAACACAATTCCTACTGAATCATATCATTTACACAATTTATATTGAGAAATATAAGCCATAGAAACTAGGAAACAAGCAAACTATGCATTGAAAACAGAATCTGTCAAAAAGAGAACAGTCTGTAGTAATCTGTACTCCAACCATACTTCTGCTAGTCAAACAATTCTGAAAAATTAGGACAACGTTGGGAATTTGTATATCTATCACTTATAAAAAATTCAGATCAAAAGCACGTTCCAGTGAATTTTAGAAATTCCTGGACTGAGGGCAAAAGTTTCTGTTTTTGCACAGAATCAAGTCAACTATCATCCACACTATCCCAAAAGCTTTACTTGGCACTTTATTGAAAAAAAACAATAAAACATGATTAATACAGTAGCATAATCATGTGAACACACAAAAACAGTAGTGGTAAATGTTGGGTTGTCTCCCAACAAGCGATTTTCTTTAATGCCTTTTAAGATAGGCATGATGATTTCAATGATGCTCACATAAAAGAAAAGAATTGAAACACAAAGAGAGCATCATGAATCACATAGAAATCACATTTAAGCCTAACATATTTCCTATGCGTAGAGATTTTGTGAGCAAACAATTTATGGGAAAAAGAACCAACTAGCATAGGAAGGCAAAACAAGCAAAACTTCAAGATTTTTAACACAGAGCGAAAACTTGATATTATTGCAATATGTAGAAGCATATGTTCCTCTCTCATAATAATTTTCAGTTGCATCATGAATGAATTCAACAATATAACTATCACATAAAGCACTCTTTTCATGATGCATAAGCATAGAAATTTTCTTGCTCTCCACATAACCAAATTTATTCTCATTCATAATAGTGGGAGCAAACTCAACAAAATAACTATCATGTGATTGAAAATTAAAATCATGATGACACGTTTCATGGTTATCATTATTCAATATAGCATACATGTCATCACCATAATCATCATAGATAGCAACTTTATTTTCATAATCAATTGAAACCTCTTCCAAAATAGTGGATTCATCCTTAAATAAAGTCATGACCTCTCCAAATCCACTTTCATCAATATAATCATCATAAATAGAAGGCATGCAATAATTATAACAAATTTGCACATCAAATCTTGGGGGACTAAAAATATCATATTCATCAAACCTAGCATCCCCAAGCTTATGGCTTTGCATATCATTAGCATCATGGATATTCAAAGAGTTCATACCAACAACATTGCATATCCCCAAGCTTATGTTCATCATTCAAAGATTTTTTGTCAAACATTTTATAGAATTCTTCTTCTATCAATTGAGCACATCCATCATTTTCACGAAAGACATTATAAAGATGAATAATATGATGCAACCTCAACTCCATTTTTTATAGTTTTATTTTTATAAACCAAACTAGTGATAAAACAAGAAACTAAAAGATCCGATTGCAAGATATAAAGATAGACCTTCAAGCACTCACCTCCCCGGCAACGGCACCAGAAAAGAGCTTCATTGACGGGATGTGAGTGCCGCTTATCTAGCCTCCCCGGCAACGGTGCCAGAAAAGAGCTTGATGTCTACTATGCAACTTTATTCTTGTAGACTCGTGTCGGGCCTCCAAGCGTAGAGTTTTGTAGGACAGTAGGAATTTTCCCTCAAGTGGATGACCTAAGGTTTATCAATCCGTGGGAGGTGTAGGATGAAGATGGCCTCTCTCAAACAACCCCACAACCAAATAACAAAGAGTCTCTTGTGTCCCCAACACACCAAATACAATTTAAAATTGTATAGGAGCACTAGTTCGGCGAAGAGATGGTGATGCAAGTGTAGTAATGATAGTAGATATTGATTTTTGTAATAGGAACAATAAAAAAGCAGCAAGGTAGCAAGTAACAAAAGTGAGCACAAACAGTGTTGCAATGCTTGAAAATGAGGCCTAGGGTCAGTACTTTCGCTAGTGCAATCTCTCAACAATGTTAATATAATTGGATCACATAACCATCCCTCAACATGCAACGAAGAATCACTTCAAAGTTCTTATCTAGCAGAGAACATAAGAAGAAATTGTTTTTAGGGTACGAAACCACCTCGAAGCTATTCTTTCCGATCGACCTATCCAAGAGTTCGTACTAAAATAACACCAAAGAATTTCATGTTCATAATACTCAATCCAACACAAAGAACTTCAAAGAGTGCCCCAAGATTTCTACCAGAGAAACAAAGAAAAGAACGTGCATCAACCCCTATGCATAGATTATCCCAATGTCACCTCGGGAATCCACGAGTTGAGTGCCAAAACATGTATCAAGTGAATCAATACGATACCCCATTGTCACCACGAGTATCCATATGCAAGACATATATCAAGTGCTCTCAAATCAATAAAAGTGGTGGCCGCCGGGATGATAAAGATGGCCACCGATGATGATCTCCCCCTCCGACAGGGTGCTAGAACAGTGTCTAGATTGATTTTCATGGATACAGAGGCTTGCAGCGGCGGAACTTCCGATCTAGGTTAACCCTGAGAGTTTTTGGAATATTTGGGAATTTATAGTGTGAAGAAGGGGTATGGGAGGCCACCAATGTGGGCACAACCCACCTGGGCACGCCTGGGCCCCCAGGCGCACCCTGGTGGGTTGTGCCCCCCTCGGGGCACCCCCAGGTGCTTCTATGGCCCAATGGATGTCTTCTGGTCCAAAAAAAATCTTCAAAAAGTTTCACTGCATTTGGACTCGTTTGATATTGATTTCCCGCCATGTAAAAAACAAGCAAGAAAACAACAACTTGCACTGGGCACTGGGTCAATAGGTTAGTCCCAAAAAATGATATAAAGTTGCTATAAAATGATTGTAAAACATCCAAGAATGATAATATATTGGCACGATTACTTCATAAATTATAGATACGTTGGAGATGTATCAATGTCAAACACCCTGCAACTGTCACTCGACTGCAAATATTGAGATACCTGGTTTCTAAATTCTAGTAAATCTAAAACTCGTTTGAAATTCATGAAACTTGGCATGCTATCATCGAGCGGCATCAACATGTCGTGGTAATTTTTTTGTCCCATTTGGGGCAGGTTTGGGTCTAAGCTTCTCACAAACCAGAGCTTCTCAGAAGAAGCCTCATGGTTTCGTTAGGGAAACGTGTCACCTTTGTGGACAAAGCGATATTCATCGCCTCTTCTTCCTTTCAATTTTTTTCCTGGTGTCAACGTAGAACAACAGGAGTGTCGTGTTAAAATTTTGGATTTTTGGGGATCGTTTGGACATTTTTATACGTTAACTGAGTTTTCTAGGCATTTATGTCCATAATTCAAAATTGAACTACATGCACATGCTCCAGTCCATAATAGTGGGTTGCAAAATCAAATGTTTGTCCTTGGTTGCAAGCTTAGGTCACATGAAAGAAATGAGAATGAATGTCAAACACCTTGACACTATCGCTTGGCCGCTAACATTGAGATACATGGTTTTAAAATTCTAGTAAATCAAAAACTCGTGTGAAATTCATGAAACTTGACATGATATCATGGAACGACGTTGACATGCCGTGGTAAAAATATTATCCCATTTGGGGCATGTTTGGGTATAAACTTCTCACAAACCAGAGCTTCTCTCACAACAAGCCTAATGGTTTCGGTAGGGAACGTGCCACCTTGGATGACAAAATGATATCTATTGCCTCTTCTTACTTCAATTTTTTTCTCGTGTCAACATAGAACAACACGAGTGTTGTGTCCATTTTTGGGATTTTCGGGGTTCACTTGGACATTTTTATACATTAAGTAATTTTTCTACGCATTCATGTGCATAATTCAAATTTCAACTACATGCATATGCTCCAGTGCATATAAATTGGTTTAAAATTGTAATGTGTGTCCTTGGTTACATGCTTAAGTCCCATGCAAGAATTGAGAATGAATGTCAAACACCTTGCCACCATCGCTCGACTGTTAACAATTAGATACATGGTTTTTAAATTCTAGTAAATCAAAAACGCGTCTAAAATTTATGAAACTTGACATGCTAGCATGGAACGACATCAACATGCAGTGATAAAAATATTGTCCCATTTGGGGCAAGTTGGATTATATAAGATTCTCACAAACTAGAGCTTCTCACAACAAGCCTCATGGTTACGGTAGTGTATGTAACCTTTCTGGACGAAACGAGATCCATCGCCTCTTCTTGATTTCATTTTTTTCTAGTGTCAACATAGAACGACATGAGTGTTGTGTTAATTTTAGGAATTTTTCGGGGCTCGTTTGGACATTTTTATACATTAGTTGAATTTCTATGCATTTATGTGCATATTCAAATTTGAACTACATGCACATGCACTAATGCATATACATTGCTTGAAAAATTCAAATATGTGTCCTGGGTTGCATGCTTAGGTCCCATGCAAGAAATGGGAATGAATGTCAAACACCCTGCCACTGTCACCTAGCCGCAAACATTGAGATACCTGGTTTTTAAATTCTAGTAAATCTAAAACTCGTCTAAAATTCATGAAACTTGGCATGCTATCATGGAGCGGCATCAACATGCCATGGTAAATTTTTTGTCCCATTTGGGGCATGTTTCGGTATAAGCTTGTCACAAACCAGAGCTTCTCAAAACAAGCCAGATGGTTTCGGTTGGGAATGTGCCATCTTTGGGGACGAAATGATATCTATTGCCGCTTATTGCTTTCAAAAAATTCCTAGTGTCAACATAGAACAAAAGGAGTGCTGTCTTAAATTTTGGAATTTTTTGGGTTCGTTTGGACATTTTTATACATTAACTGGGTTTTCTAGGCATTTTATGTGCATAAATCAAATTTGAACCACATGCACATGCTTCAGTGCATATAAATTGGTTGAAAAATCAAATATGTGTCCTTGGGTGCATGCTTAGGTCCCATGCAAGAAATGAGAATGAATTTCAAACACCGGGGCACTGTTTATTGCCGGCAAAATGTTGAGATACATTGTTTTTAAATTCTAGTAATCCAAAACTCGTCTGAAATTCATGAAACTTGGCATGCTATCATGGAATGGCACCCGACATGCTGTGGTATTTTTTATTTCCATTTTGAGAGAAGGCGCGTTCGAATAACAGCCAACAAAGGCATTTTGAAAAAATAGCTGCCACTTTAATATCTCAAACCTTTGTATGATTCAAATGGTGTGCGTTTTGTTAACCATTCACGTGATGCCACGTGTCTTGGTTTTAATGGCTATAGTAGGTGCCGTGCTGACAGTTGCTTGACTGAATGGGGGGCGTACGAGCCGAGTCCGGTGCGCAGGCTGACCGAGAGGCATGCAAGCTGTCCTCCAATGCACAGGCTCACCGGGAAGCGTGCAAGCTGTACGCTGTGCAGGCTCACTGGAAAGCGAGCCCTTTGACTTCCATGGCCACATGCCTTCTTCTCCATTAATGGCGCCCCAACCGCTGTTTAATACGGGCGGCCTTACTGTTCGCCTCCCATTCTCCTCCCTCTCGCAGACCTCCACCAATGCCATGGCGCAGAAGGATCATCTGCCACTAGTCTTCAAGTTTGGTGAAGTCGACTCCGAGCCTGAGAAGATAGAAAATAAGGAGGAATGGTGAAGTCGACCCCGCTCCCGTCTCAGCTCCCATCCCTGCGCCCGTGCCAGCGACCATCCCCGTAGCATTGACGAGCTGGTTGCCGAGCACTATCGCAGAGCTAGAAGCCGCGGGTATCAGCAAGGTCTCCGCGGACCCGTGTGAGCTCGTGTACATGCCAGCGCCAGCGCCCGTGCCTATGCACGCCCCTCTATCCACCGCAGCGCCGGTCCCCATGCGTTTGGCTACACCCACCATGCCCGTGCCCGTTCATGCGCCCCACTCAGCGGCATGGGACGCCAGCGTCGACCGTTACCTCTCAGCACCGCCAGTTGCCGTCCTCCCGTGCCCTACCCGTCGATCGTGCAACAACATGATGTTTGATTTACATGTGAAGACCATTGCGTGCTATGTTGAAGACTTCAACAACTATGTCCCAAAGGACGACAACAACAATGACGACGCGGCACGCCACCTCCGCCACCGCTGGAAATATTTTTTGGGGGTTTAATACTGTATCTTGATCATATGAATATAAATTCACAGTGTGACTTAATGAAAGATATAGTTTGAACAAACTTGCATTTTTCTCTCTTAATGTACAGACTTATCAAACGATTTTCTTTTGAAGAAAATTCAATGGTTTTTAAATATAAAACACTCATCGCAAACGTTTTAGTTCGAACACCCGAATGCAAACTGACAGCTTCCCCAGGAAGCTAAGGGAAAATGTGCCGAGCAGGATTTGTGTAGCTCTTGATCGCAAACATTTTAGATAGAATACCCGTATGCAAAGTGAGAGCTATGGTCCCCCCTTAAGTCAAGGGAAAATTTGCAGCGTAGGACTTGTGCATCCCTTCAATGCAAATGGTTGTTTTGGATGACCCATGTGCAACCACGTACAAACAATTTGGTAAGCTTTGCATCTATCATATTGGGCATGTTGCCATTTGTCAAATTGGAAAGATTGACATTTGTTGATCTAGTAACATTGCCATTTGTGAACCTTGTAACACTGCGATTTGTCAAAATATGCAGCTAAAAATCACTAGCACTATCTAATTTTTGCAACTAAAATTCAGTAATTAAGCATCGATTTCATTCATGGATTAAGCAGACGTTCTTTATACAAACAGTTCAACTCGATAGCTGAACCGACCAAACTTTTCCCGAATTGTTGCCATCCACGTACTAAAATAGCTAGTTCAACTATATATACTAGCTAATTTTAAGTATGTTGTACAGTTCCACCACATCTATAGTTAGATGAACTGAACAAAATAGCCCCTAAATACTACTACTACTAGGGAGGGGCCTTGTACTACTTTTGGCAACCTCTACTCTACCGAGCACGCTCAGTAAGAGGAAGAGGAGGAGGAGCCTACCGACAAGCTGGACAACTGCAATAGGGTGCCTGATATGTCTCCAACGTATCTATAATTTTTGATTGTTCCATGCTATTATATTACCCGTTTTGGATGTTTATGGGCTTTACTTTACACTTTTATATCATTTTTGGGACTAACCTACTAACTGGAGGCCCAGCCCGAATTGCTACTTTTTTTTGCCTATTTCAGTGTTTTGAAGAAAAGGAATATCAAACGGAGTCCAAACGGAATGAAACCTACGAGAGCGATCTTTTTGGAACAAACGTGATCCAGGGGACTTGGAGTGGACGTAAAGCAACAGAGGAGGCGGCCACGAGGGTACCCGGTGCCCCCTAGGGGTGGGCGCGCCCCCCACCCTCGTGGGCCCCTTGAGCGTCCACCGACCTACTTCTTCCTCCTATATATACCCACGTACCCTGAAACCATCAGAAACGACCACAAAAACCTAATTCCACCACCGCAACCTTCTGTATCTGTGAGATCCCATCTTGGAGCCTTCGCCGGCGCTCCGTCGGAGGGGGAATTGACCACGGAGGACCTGTACATCATCTCCAAGGCCTCTCCGATGAGTTGTGAGTAGTTTACCACAGACCTTCAGGTCTATAGTTATTAGCTAGATGGCTTCTTCTCTCTCTTTGAATCTCAATACAAAGTTCTCCTCGATCTTCTTGGAGATCTATTTGATGTAACTCTTTTTGCGGTGTGTTTGTTGAGATCCGATGAATTGTGGGTTTATGATCAAGTTTATCTATGAGAAATATTTGAATCTCCTCTGAATTCTTTTATGTGTGATTAAGTTATCTTTGCAAGTCTCTTTGAATTATTAGTTTGGTTTGGCCTACTAGATTGATTTTTCTTGCAATGGGAGAAGTGCTTAGCTTTGGGTTCAATCTTGCGGTGTCCTTTCCCAGTGACAGCAGGGGCAGCAAGGCACGTATTGTATTGTTGCCATCGAGGATAAAAAGATGGGGTTTATATCATATTGCATGAGTTTATCCCTCTACATCATGTCATCTTTCTTAATTTGTTACTCTGTTCTTTATGAACTTAATACTCTAGATGCATGAAGGAGTCGGTCGATGTGTGGAGTAATAGTAGTAGATGCAGGCAGGAGTCGGTCTACTTGTCACGGACATGATGCCTATATACATGATCATCCCTAGATAATCTCATAACTATGCACTTTTCTATCAATTGCTTGACAGTAATTTGTTCACCCACCGTAATACTTATGCTATCTTGAGAGAAGCCACTAGTGAAACCTATGGCCCCCGGGTCTATCTTTTATCATATAAGTTTACCATCTACTTTTATTTGCATCTTTACTTTTCCTATCTATATCATAAAAATACCAAAAATATTTATCTTATCATATTATCTCTATCAGATCTCACTTTCGCAAGTGGCCGTGAAGGGATTGACTACCCCTTTATTGCGTTGGTTGCGACGTTCTTGTTTGTTTGTGTAGGTGCGTGGGACTTCTCAGGAGCCTCCTACTGGATTGATACCTTGGTTCTCAAAAACTGAGGGAAATACTTATGCTACTTTGCTGCATCACCCTTTCCTCTTCAAGGAAAACCAATGCAAGCTCAAGACGTAGCAAGAAGGATTTCTGGCGCCATTGCCGGGGAGGTCTTCGCTCAAGTCAAGACATACCAAGTACCCATCACAAACTTATCTCCCTCGCATTACATTATTTGCCATTTGCCTCTTGTTTTCCTCTCCCCCACTTCACCCTTGCCGTTTTATTCGCCCTCTCTTTCCCAATCTCCTCTCTGTTTTGCTTGCCTTTTTGTTTGCTTGTGTGTTGGATTGCTTGTCCCGATGGCGCAAAATAATACCAAATTGTGTGATTTTTCCAATACCAATAATAATGATTTCCTTAGCACTCCGATTGCTCCTCTTAATGATGTTGAGTCTTGTGAAATCAATGCTGCTTTGTTGAATCTTGTTATGAAAGATCAATTCTCCGGCCTTCCTAGTGAAGATGCCACTACCCATCTAAACAACTTTGTTGATTTGTGTGAGATGCAAAAGAAGAAAGATACAGATAACGATATTGTTAAATTGAAGTTATTTCTGTTTTCACTTAGAGATCGTGCTAAAATTTGGTTTTTGTCTTTGCCTAAAAATAGTATTGATTCATGGAATAAGTGCAAAGATGCTTTTATCTCTAAGTATTTCCCTCCCACTAAGATCATCTCTCTTAGGAACGATATTATGAATTTTAAACAACTTGATCATGAGCATGTTGCCCAATATTGGGAAAGAATGAAATTAATGATTCGCAATTGCCCTACTCATGGTTTGAACTTATGGATTATCATACAAAATTGTTATGCCGGATTGAATTTTGCTTCTAGAAATCTTTTACATTCGGCCGCGGGAGTCACTTTTGTGGAAATCACCTTAGGAGAAGCTACTAAACTCCTTGATAACATTATGGCTAATTATTCTCAATGGCACACCGAAAGATCTACTAGTAAAAAAGTGCATGCTATAGAAGAAATTAATGTTTTGAGTGGAAAGATGGATGAACTTATGAAATTGTTTGCTACTAAGAGTGCTCCTATTGATCCCAATGATATGCCTTTGTCTACTTTGAGTGAGAATAATAATGAATCTATGGATGTGAATTTTGTTGGTAGGAATAATTTTGGTAACAATGCTTATAGAGGAAATTTTAATCCTAGACCATTCCCTAGTAATTCCTCTAATAATTATGGTAATTCCTACAACAACTCTTAAGGAAATTTTAGTAAGATGCCCTCTAATTTTGAGAATAGCATTGTAAAATTGCTTCAAGTTGATGATTTGGCTAGGAAACGTTGATAGACTTTCGCTTGATGTTGATTCTTTGAAACTTAGATCTACTTCTCCTAAGCATGATATCAATGAGTGTCGGAGTAATAGGACACGGGTAGCCTCACCTGAGCCCCTGAACCTGTCAAAACTTTGGGCTGGCTTCACCCTACGAAACCTCATGATGAAGCACCGCCTTCCTATGGCCGGCTGGTTAACAGCCGGCTACCCGAAGATGGCCAAGCACCAGCAGACGGCACCAAGAACGGTCGGCTCCTAGCAGACGGCCTCCGGAGAGGCCGGCGTCTAGCAGGCAGCCACCCAACGCCGTCAGAGTCTGCGCCCTCATCAGGAGGACAAGATAGGGTGAGGATACAACGTAGTCCCTCACCCCCGAATCTTGGGCTTGGCATGGCTATAGTGCCCTGTACAGGCGGAGATCTTCGCACGGCGCAGCACCATTGTCACTCCCCCTTTGACATCACTCCTGACATGCGGAGTCCTATTCCCCACGACAACATGTCGGTACGGCCTGCAGGCGGCGGGCCCTACCAGGCAGCGGGAGCTCGAAAGACGGCGGAAGCCAGACCAGCCGGACCTAAGGGAGGCTGGCCTCCAACAGGCGGCCAGTTCCTCCCTCGGGGCCCATGCGCCATCAACCAGATAAGACATGGTGTAGCTACAGTGATCTCCCACCAGGCGGCGTGATTGTAGCCACACCCTGCTGACCAAGCCTACGTCATTAGCAGCACGGCTACAGTGAACAACCACCAACTAGACCCGCCAGCGGCGGGAGCGGCATGTCGGCTCCATACCAGACTAGTCGGCGGGGCCCACCAGGCGGCGGGCCCTAGCGGCCGGCGGAGAAGCCGGCGACCGGAGACACTGACAGCCGGGTCCAGCACCCGGCCAGATTACCATTGTACCCCTGGGGTGTAGGCCTATATAAACCCCCCAGGGCACCCATGAAAAGGGTTCCCACTCCATTAGAACTAGCCACTGCCCTAGAGGAAGAAGAGAGCTAGCGCTGTCTCCTTCTACCTCTACCACACAGCTCCACGAGCACCATTGTATCACTTGTGCCTTAGTGATCATGCGGAGACCCTGCAGAGCAGGACTAGGGGTGTTATCTCCAATAGAGCCCCGAACCTAGGTAAAGTGCACCGGCGTTCGAGTCTACGCCTTATCCCGCTTCCAGGCACCAGCGATGTTCTACTCGCTCCCACCATGATAAGCCATCCATTGGCATATGTCGCACCCAACCCCCGACATTTGGCGCCCACCATGGGGCGAGGTGCACCGTGTTCCGGAGACCTGCTCTGGACGGGAACCTTGTTCCTTCCTGGCGAGCGAAGCCAGCCCAGCACGCCCGATGGCGTCAGCCTCGACGCGCTGCGTGGCGTGGAGATCGCTTGCGCGGCGAGCTGCCTCGCCGACCTTGTTGGCGAGATCCACCTCTCCGACGAGCCGGCCTCCAACACGGGCACTGGCTGCCCCGAGAGCCGCCTCGTCGGCCTCCTTGATCAGCTTCACGTCACCAGAGAGCCTGCTGTGGACCTGGAGTCTGTTGGCTCCACCGACCCGATGATCGTCGACTCCGACACGGCGTCGCTTGATGCGCTCCCCACCAACGTGGTGGTCTACGACGAGCCGCCTGCTCGCGAGCACAGCGGCAGGAGCACCGTCACGGAGGTGCTTGTCATCAACAGTGGCAAGCGCTCGGACGGAGGCGTTCGAGACCCACTCGATGCGGCGCTGCGAGATCTGTCAGCGCCCATCATAGAAGACGCAGACGCTGAGACGCTAGAAGCACGCCGCGTCCAGCTCCTCGAGAACGCTGGCTGACTGGCCAGTGTGCGATGCCTCTCGGACGCCTACCGGCGCGAGATGGACCGGGCCGTTGGTGGCACGCCGGCCCCTGAGGGGCCTAGCCGCATCGGCCCGAACCGGCAGCATGGCGCGGTGGTCGCTAGCATGTTCGGGATGGAACGCCCCGTCTACGCCACGCCTGCGGAGAACATCCGGGCCGCCCAGGCGGTGACGGATGAGCTGGACAAGTACGAGGGCGACGAGAGTCGCCACATGACGGAGCGAGTCCGGCAGCTCCTAGCCATGGCCGCCGCATAGCACGAAGCCGGCTACCGCGCCGAAGTGCCCGTCCGGCGGAACGACGAACCGCCCCTTTGCCAGGACCACGACACGGCATCCCGGACGCCGACTGGTGGCGCCCACGGAAGATGAGGCAATGAGCCGGCTGCCAGCCGTAGCCGGACTCGGCTCTCCATTGAGCGTGACGTAGACGGCCACTCTTGAGCAGTGGAGTGGCGAGGCGACCCGCCTCCCCCTCCGCCTCGTGGAGAAAGGCATCCCACTCCGCCACATATCACGCACCCGACACTCGGCAACCGCCTTGGCCGCCGAGAGGGAGTCGGAGAGAACGACACCCGCCATCGGATCGACCACCTCAACCGATCCCTAGCGTTAGAAGAAGAAGACGTGTTGGGACTGCCTTGTTTCAGCCCACGAATCCGAGATGAGCCTTTCCCCAAAGGGTTCACACTCCCAAGAGATACGCCCAAGTACACCGGCTCCGTGAAGCCGGAGAACTGGCTGGTCGACTAGTCCACGACCGTCAGCATAGCGAACGGTAACAAGCGTGTTGCTGTGAAGTATGTCCTGCCCATGCTTCAAGGCATAGCCCGGACATGGCTTAACAGCCTGAAGCCCCGCAGCATCAATAGATGGGTTGATTTCACTGAAGCCTTCATCCATAACTTCACCAGCACGTACAAGCGGCCTCCCAAGCCCCGACAGCTCTCCTTGTGCGTCCAAGGGCCCAGCGAATCGACTCGCGACTATCTCATGCACTGGACCGAGCTGCGCAACTCTTGCGAAGGCGTGCACGAGGTGCAGGAAATCGAGTACTTCACCGCCGGGTGCCGAGAAGGCACCCTCCTCAAGCACCAACTTCTCTGCGACGAGCCTGCGACTCTCGACGAACTGCTAATCATCACCGACAAGCATGCCACAACTGACTCCTCCATGAAGGCAGAAATACTAGTTGATGCATCCGTCAAGGTGGCACCTCAGGCTCCTCGGACTGCGGCTGGTGATACCAGTCGGCGACAGCATCCAAGAGACAACAAGCGGAAGGCCACCCAGCCGGCTTCCACCAGCCGGCAGGTGGCGACAGTCGAAGACCAGTAGCCGAAAGGGCAGCCAGTGCCCAAGCGTCAGAAGGGCGGCAATCCCAATTGGTTGCCCGCCTTCTCTTACAAGCAGACCCTTGATGCACCTTGCAAGTTCCATAGTGGTGCGAAGCCGTCCAACCACACCACTTGGAAGTGTCATTGGCTCACAAGAATCGCCAAGGGAGATGGACTCCTGCCTCCTTCGCCTACCGGCCCGCCGCCTCCTCCGCCCCAGCAGCCGGCGGTTCGGCTAGTCGGATCTATACAAGATGAGTATCCATAGGAATACAGAGCCTACGTTGTGTTCATCAGTGTGGCCGATGACAGATGCAGCAGATGGCAGTAACAGCAAGAAGTACATACAGTGGCATCAGAAACTCCAGAATTCATGCATTGGTCTGAAAAGCCCATCAGTTGGAGCAGGGCCGACCACCCGGAGGTGATGCCCTCCCCTGGTTCCTAGGCCCTGGTCCTAGATGCTACCTTTGCAACAGAGAGGCAGGCAACTCGTTTCTCCAGAGTCCTGATAGATGGTGGCAGCAGCATCAATATCATGTACCGCGACACAACGGAGAAGTTGGGAATCAAGCAGAAGCAGCTCCACCCCAGTCGTACTGTATTCCATGGCATAGTCCATGGCCTTTCCAGCTCACTATTCGGCAAGACCCAAATTGATGTTCTCTTCGGAGACAAGAATCATTTCTGCCGTGAGCCAGTTTGGTTTGAAGTGGTGGACCTTGAGAGCCCCTACCATGCGCTGCTTGGCCGGCCTGCCCTGGCCAAGTTCATGACGGTCCCCCACTATGCTTACCTCATGATGAAGATGCTAAGTACTAAGGGGATCCTGACCATAGTCGGAGACTACAAGAAGTCGTCCGCCTGCGCCGCGGACAGCAGCCGGCTGGACGAGTCCCTTGTGATTGCAGCTGAGAAGCGGCTCCTTGACCGGGTTGTGGTGATGGCAGGCAAGAAGCCGGAAATGTCACCCATCCCCAAGGAGTCGGAAGTTGAGGGCTTGTTCAAACCGACGAAGGAAACAAAGAAGATACCCTTGGACTCGGAGCACCCGGAGAGGCACAGAGTCATAGGTGAAAACCTTGACAGCAAATAGGAAAGCGAGCTTGTTGATTTCCTTCGTGAGAATTGGGACATCCTTGCATGGTCTCCCAAAGACATGCCGGGTGTTCCGACGGATTTCGCCGAGCACAAGTTACATGTCCGACCTCACGCCAAGCCGGTCAGGCAGCCCTTGCACCGCTTGTCGGAAGAGAAGAGAAGAGAAGATTTGTCGAAGAAGAGATAGCCCGGCTTCTAGCAGCCGGTTTTATCATGGAAGTATTCTTTCCAGAGTGGTTGGCCAACCCGGTTCTTGTGCTGAAGAAAAATAAGAAGTGGTGCATGTGTATTGATTATACCAGCCTCAACAAAGCTTGCCCCAAAGATCCCTTTGCCCTGCCGAGAATTGACCAAGTGATAGACTCCACAACCAGATGCGAGTTGTTGAGTTTTTTGGATGCGTACTCAGGGTACCATCAGATAAAGCTGAACCCGACCGACAGGCTGAAGACCGCCTTCATCACGCCATTTGGAGCCTTCTGCTACCCGACCATGACATTCGGCTTGCGAAATGCTGACGCCATGTTTCAGCATTGCATGCAGAAATGTCTCCTCAAGCAACTCGGCAGAAATGCCCATGTCTATATGGATGATGTGGTGGTGAAGACGGAGAAGCGTGGCACGGTGCTGGAAGACCTCAAGGAGACTTTGAGAACCTGCACCAATTCCAGATCAAGCTCAACTCAGAGAAATGCGTCTTTGGAGTACCAGTCGGCCAGCTTCTCGGCTTTCTGGTCCTAGAGCGCGGCATAGAGTGCAACCCTATGAAAATCAAGGCCATTGAGAAGATGGAGATGCCCACCCGACTGCTAGATGTGCAAAAATTCACCGGCTGCCTGGCATCAATCAACCGTTTCATCAGTCAGCTGGGCGAGAAGGCTCTTCCCCTGTACCAGCTCATCAAGAAGACCACTTTTTTCGAGTGGAACGACAAGGTGGAGGAGGCTTTTCTCCAGATCAAGAAGATGTTGACCACCCCACCTATCTTGGTGGCTCCGACTAAGAAAGAGCCCATGCTCCTCTACATCGCCGCCACCAGTCAGGTGGTCAGCACAGTCATAGTGGTAGAACACAAGGAGGAGGGCAGAGCATTGCCGGTCCAGAGGCCAGTGTATTACTTGAGTGAAGTACTGTCCGACTCCAAGCAAAACTACCCCCACTATCAGAAGATGTGCTATGGTGTGCACTTTGCCGCCAAGAAGTTGAAGCCTTACTTTCAAGAGCACCCAATTACCGCTGTCTGCACTGCTCCGCTTGCCGAGATCATTGGAAGCCGAGATGCCTCAGGCCAAGTGGCCAAGTGGGCTATTGATCTGCCCCCCTACACCATCTACTACCAGTCTTGCACCGCCATCAAGTCACAAGCACTGGCCGACTTCCTCATTGACTAGGCCGAGACCCAGTACTTGTCGCCAGCGCCACACTCTTCCCATTGGTAGATGCACTTCGATGGTTCAAAAATGCGCACCGGTTTGGGATCCGGCATCGTCCTCACCTCTCCCAAAGGCGACAAGCTCAGATATGTGCTGCAAATCCACTTTGCCGCCTTCAACAACGTAGCTGAGTATGAGGCACTCATACACGGGCTCCGGCTTGCCAAGGAACTTGGCATTCGCCGGATCCTGTGCTATGGTGACTCCGACTTGGTGGTCCAGCAGTTGTCGGGCGACTGGGACACCAAGGATGGAAACATGGCAAGCTACTGCTTCCTCGTACAACAACTCAGTGGATATTTTGACGGGTGCGAGTTCCTCCATGTGCCAAGAAATGACAACGAGCAAGCAGATGCCTTGGCATGGATCGGATCCACCGGGCAAGCAATACCAGCTGGCATCGCCCTACAATGCCTCCTTAAGCCGTCTATCAAGCCATCACCAGAGTCTGACTCCATCTTTGTGTCGGCCCCTCCTGAAGCAGTCGGATCCGACTTGAGGACCCCAGAAGCCGGCGAGGGGACTTCAGCAGGCGGCCCGGGGACTGCAGCCATCGCACCCGACCCGAGGACTTCAGAACCCGGCCCGGGGACTGCAGTAGTCGGCCCGGGGACTTCTTCAACTCAGCAGGCGGCGGCCGACTCCAACCCGTCGCCTCCCGGCCCAACCGCCCATGTACAAGTTGCAGCCATGTCAGTCGAAGAAATAGCAGTGCCTTCATGGGCTCAACCCATCCTCAACTTTCTGCTGAACAAAGAGCTGCCGACTGATGAGATTCTAGCCTGACAAGTGCAACAGCGGGCAGCTGCTTACACCATAGTCAACAAAGAACTGGTACGGTGCAGTGTCACTGGTGTGTACCACCGCTGCGTGGAGCCGGACCAGGGTCAAGCAATCCTCAAAGGTATCCACCAAGGCGAATGTGGTCACCAAGCGGCTTCGACATCACTTGTTGCCAAAGCTTTCCACCATGGTTTCTTCTGGCCAATTGCTCTAGAAGACGCCAAAGAGTTGGTCCAGAAGTGAAAAGGGTGTCAGAAGTTCCGCTCCAAGCCACACTTACCCACTTCTGCACTCAAGACCATCCCCATTACCTGGCCCTTTGCTGTTTGGGGGTTGGACATGGTGGGGCCATTCAAAACGGCTCGTGGTAGCATGACTCATCTGCTTGTCGCTGTGGACAAGTTCACCAAGTGGATAGAGGCAAAGCCAATCAAGAAGCTGAATGGGCCGACTGCCATGACTTTCATCACTGACATCACCACTCAATACGGAATACCACATAGCATCATCACCGACAATGGCACAAACTTCGCCAAAGGAGCCTTGGCACGTTTCTGCATGACGCAGGGCATCCGACTGGACTTAGCGCCTGTTACCCATCCGCAGTCAAACGGCCAAGTAGAGCGACCAAACGGCCTCATTCTGTCCGGCATCAAGCCTCGACTAGTCGAGCCTGTAGAGCGTTCGGCCGGCTGCTGGCTCGATGAGCTGTCGGCCGTCCTCTGGAGCCTGCGCACAACTTCGAACAAGTCGACCGGATTCACACCCTTCTTCCTCGTCTACGGCACTGAAGCCGTCATCCCGATGGATATAGAGTTTGACTCCCCACGCGTCACCATGTACTCCGAGGTGGACGCCAAGGAGGCGCGAGAAGACGGTGTTGACTTGCTGGAAGAGGGCTGGCTGCTAGCGCTTAGCCCGTCCTCCATCTACCAGCAGAGCTTGCACCGATACTACAACCGCAAGGTGAAGCCAAGATCCTTCTAAGAGGGAGACCTTGTGCTCTGGCTGATCCAGTGAACAGCCAGCCAGCACTAGCTCCCGGCACCTTGGGAAGGACCTTTCATCATCAGCAAGGTACTGGGTAACGGTTCCTACTACCTGATCGACGCTCAGAAGCCCAGAGCACGCAAAAGGGATGACTCAAGCAAGGAGACGGAGAGGCCATGGAACGCAAACCTCCTCCGAAGATTTTACAGTTGAAAGCGGTATGTATCACGCTACCTTTTGTATTAAGTACGAAGACTCCGGGTCCCCCGAGAAGAGCTCGGGGACTACCCTCTTTTATCTATATGATAAGTGTTATGCCTATGAGTGTGTGTTGTTTTATTATTCCTCCTGGCACCGGGTTTGACCAGTCGGCCCGGAGTCTCACCGCCTTCTGCTATATGCCGCCTCCCGCAGCCGGACAAGTAGTGTGTCGGCACCAAAAACTTCCCCTGCCAGAAGCTGCAGCTCGCAGAGCGACTGTATGGCGGGCAGGGGTTGCAAAACAATGCCCACATGAAAAATGGCTAAGGAAAGTACGCATATAGCTGAGGCTGGCATCCTGCCTTTTCGGCCGGCTGCCGAGCAGCCGGCCGGCTGGCTTCTGCTTACCTTGCCAACACTCCAAACGGCTAAGTACTTGCCCTCCCACAAATAGCTAAGTACTCGACCCAGCCGCAGTCCGCAGAGCGGCTGTTTGCCTGGCAAGAGGATAGCCAAGGGAGGGCGGCAAAGGAAAAAAGCAAGGAGCATAAAGCAAGAAAAGTCAAAAGCCGGCAAAGCAAAGCATGAATTGCGACAAAATATTTACATAGATAAAGGCCCACTGGCCAGCATTCAACAGAGTTTGATATACACCCCGCGGGTGGAATTGTGCAAATTTAATCAAAGTTTGTCCAGACTAATGAGCAGAAAAATAAAAAGATAACACCCTAAGGGGCAGCGGAAGGCTCCGGCTAGATGGTGGAGTCGGCGGTGCCGGCTGGTGCAGCAGAAGGATCCGGCTGGACCGTAGAGTCAATGGTGTCAGTTGGTGCAGCAGAGGGATTCGGCTGGACGACGGGGTTGGTGGCACCAGTTGGGGCAGTGGACGACTGGACGACAGAGTCGGCGGCGTCCGTCGGTGGAACAGGCAGCTGGTCGGTCTCTGCCTGGCCGCCTCCAGCAGCAGTCGACGCATTGGAGCGCGGGTCGTTGCTCGAGACCCAGTCAGGTTGAGGCTGGCCATCCGCTCCGACCTCCGGCGCGTCCTCCTTGATTTCCTCCTCCTCGTCCTCCTCCCCTTCATCGCTGGAGTCGATCACCTCAGCTGAGTCCTCGCTGTCCTCCGGGTTCAGCCCGAGCCACTCCAGTTGCGCTTCAGCACCATCTTCAACCACTTCCGGGATAAAGATGCTGGTGTCAGTGTAGTTGGCGATCGCGGCTGTCCTGCTGACAAGGTCGGCCTCCACCACCACCAGCTCCTCCTGCGCCTCCAGTCGAAACGTCGTCAGCTGGGCTAGATCCAACCCAGGGTACCACGCCTTGACGAACTCCAGGGCCCGGCGTGCCCCAGCCCGGGTCGCAGAACCCTTCCAGGCCTCCAGGCGGCCGACCGCCACCTCAAGCCAGTCGGCAGTCTGACTCGGAGTGCGCGGAGCCTGCACGCCTGGCCAGAGGGCGAAGATCGCCTGGGCCCCGATGCGTGATACGTCCATTTTGCATCATGCTTTTATATTGATATTTATTGCATTATGGGCTATTATTACACTTTATATCTCAATACTTATGGCTATTCTCCCTTATTTTACAAGGTTTACCATGAAGAGGGGGAATGCCGGCAACTGGAATTCTAGCTGGAAAAGGAGCAAACATTGGAAACCTATTCTGCACTGCTCAAAAAATCCTGAAACTCCATCGAAGTTATTTTTGGAATTAATAAGAATTATTGAGCAAAGAAACTACCAGAGGGGGCCCACACCCAGGCCAGGAGGGTGGGGGGCGAGCCCACCCCTACTAGGCACGCCCCTATCTCCTGGGCCCCCTGGTGGCCCTCCGGTGCCCATCTTCTGCTATATGAAGGCTTTTACCCTGAAAAAAATCAGAGGCAAGCTTACGGGATGAAACTTCGCCGTCACGAGGCGGAACCTTGGTGGAACCAATCTAGAGCTCCGGTAGAGCTGTTCTCCCAGGGGAACTTCCCTTCGGGAGGGGGAAATCATCACCATCGTCATCACCAACGATCCTCTCATCGGTAGGGGGTCAATCTCCATCAACATCTTCACCATCACCATCTCCTCTCAAAACCCTAGTTCATCTCTTGTATCCAATCTAGTATCAAAACCACAAATTGGTACCTCTGGTTTGCTAGTAGTGTTGATTACTCCTTGTAGTTGATGCTAATTGATTTACTTGGTGGAAGTTCATATGTTCAGATCCTTAATGCATATTATTACTCCTCTGATTATGAACATGAATATGCTTTGTGAGTAGTTACGTTTCTTCCTGAGGACATGGGTGAAGTCTTGCTATTAGTAGTCATGTGAATTTGGTATTCGTTCGATATTTTGATGAGATGTATGTTGTCTTTCCTCTAGTGGTGTTATGTGAACGTCGACTACATGACACTTCACCATTATTTGGGCCTAGAGGAAGGCATTGGGAAGTAATAAGTAGATGATGGGTTGCTAGAATGACAGAAGCTTAAACCCTAGTTTATGCGTTGCTTCGTAAGGGGCTGATTTGGATCCATATGTCTAATGTTGTGGTTAGGTTTACCTTAATACTTCTTTTGTAGTTGCGGATGCTTGCAATAGGGGTTAATCATAAGTGGGATGCTTGTACAAATAAGGGCGGTACCCAAGCACCGGTCCACCAACATATCAAATTATCAAAGTACCGAACGCAAATCATATGAGCATGATGAAAACTAGCTTGACGATAATTCCCATGTGTCCTCGGGAGATCTTTTCTCATTATAAGAAATTGTCCAGGCTTGTCCTTTGCTACAAAAAGGATTGGGCCACCTTGCTGCACTTTATTTTCTTTCATTGCTTGTTACTCGTTACAATTTATCTTATCACAAAACTATCTATTACCAATAATTTCAGTGCTTGCAGACAAAACCTTACTGAAAATCGCTTGTCATTTCCTTCTACTCCTCGTTGGGTTCGACACTCTTACTTATCGAAAGGACTATGATAGATCCCCTATACTTTTGGGTCATCAATGCACTGAAGGCGGCACAACATCTGATGGGCAGGCCTGGATGCCGAGGAGCTGCTCGTTGAGGGTCCGGGGGGCATTAGCGGCAATCTGCACGCCATCTGCCCTCCACTCCTGGCGTTGGGACTCGATGATCTGGTTCACGGCGACGGAGTGGCCTGGGAAGAAGTCTGTTTGAACGAGGGGCAAGAAAATCCAAAGGTCATAAGAAGAGGCTTACCGTCGACCAAGTCTTCGATGCTGCTGAAGCAGGCAGTCATCTGCGCCTCCATGTCGGCCCAGGCGGAGCGCTCGATCTCGAACTCAGCAAGGAGGTCGGTCTCCTTCGTCTTCGCCTTCCTCTGAGCCGTTTTGAGGGCCTCTGATTGCTCCGCGAGCTGGGTGACCAGTCGGTCACGCTCCTCAGCCAGCTTGTTGCACTCCGCCTCCTTGCCGCGCAGCGCGGTGTTGGCTTTGCCCTGCTGCTGCTGCAAGGCGGCGTTGTCCTCTGCAAAAAGGGAGGAAGAAAGGAACGCCAGTCAATCAACAAAGAAGGGATGCAGTTGCCGGGGAGATCCGACCCGACTGCTCAGCAGTCGGCCTGAATCTCGGGGACTACAACCCACGGGTGCACTATCGCGCCCCCGTAGAGAAAAAGTTATCAACAAATATAGAGTCATTGGAAAGATCCAGCCCGACTTCTCAGCAGTCGACCCGAATCTCGTGGACTACAGCCCGCGGGTGCGCTAGCGCGCCCTCGTGAAGGAAGGAAGTCAAAACTTACTCCAGCTCTCGGATAAGTGGGCGGTCTGCTTCTCCAGCTCCCGGACTCCGGAGTTGAAGGTGGAAGCGTGAAGGTTGTGATAATCCTGCAAAAGGGATGTCAGATGAAGTAAGCGTTCGCCGCTTGCAAGTTAAAGTTCCGGACCGCCTGCTCAGCAGCCGGCCCGAAACTTGGGGACTACACCCAGTGGGTGCGCTGGCGCGCCCCCACGAAGGAAGCAAGAAGATCAAAAATAAAAGAGAAGTAAGAAACTTACTCGGATGGCTGCCCGCGAATCCAGGAACGCCTCGTTGCATCGCTTGAGGGCTTCGGCTTCAGCCCGGAGCTTGGCCTGGACATCGAGGGCCGCCTGGTTCAAGGCTCTCGTCCTGCCTCCGCGTACCCAGCCGGCGGGCGCGACACTGGTCGCCTCGGTGTCGGGGATCGATGAGCTCGCGGCACCGGCCTCCAGCGGCCGCGGTGCCGAAGCTGCCTTCGAAAGACGGCGGCGCGCGGGTGTGCGGACCTCAGGAGTTAGGTCCGTCACCACCTCGTTGTCAACTGGTGGCACCGGCGGGGCGGCCGGCTGCCCGTCTTGCGCTCCGCCGGTCGGTGGTGGCGGCGGCATGATGACGTCTGGCATGGCCACGTCGCCTCCCTCCCTCTCCATGACCGGCTGCTCGTCGCCGGCTCACCCAGTCGTCGCCACAAATTCTGGTGGAGGCGGCGCGGTGTTCAGGGGAGTCACGAGCAGCGGCTCCTGGCGGCGCGCGGCCTCTGCAAGCCGCTCTTCCACCGCGGCGTCAGCCTCTGCCTGGGCCAGCTTCCTCTCCATAGAGGCCACCGCCTTGTCAGCCTCCGCCTTCGCTAGGCGGTCAGTTTCCTGTTCCTCGCGCACCTCCCGCGTGTATCGCTCCTGCGCCTCCTGGAGGTCGGTGCCCGGATCGATTCTCCGAGTGGTGGCGGAGGTCTCCGCCGACCTGATGACCGAGGTGGCGGACGACTTCTCGAGGGTGAGCGGGGCCCTGAGATAAGAAGGCAAGAGAATACCTTACTGAAAACCGCTTGTCATTTTCTTATGCTCCTCGTTGGGTTCGACATTATTACTTATCGAAAGGACTATGATAGATCCCCTATACTTGTGGGTCATCAAGAATCTTTTCTGGCGCCGTTGCCGGGGAGCATAGCTCTTTTGGTGAGTGGAACTTGGTAAGGAAACATTTATATAGTGTGCTGAAATTTTCTGTCACTTGTTACTATGGAAACTAATCCTTTGAGGGTCTTGTTCGGGGTATCTTCACCCCGACCAGAAGAGCAAAGAGTTGCTCCTCAACCTACTGAACCTATTGAAAATATTTACTTTGAGATTCCTTCGGGTATGATAGAGAAACTGCTAGCTATCCCTTTGCAGGAGATGGAACATTGCATCCCGATTTACACCTTATCTTTGTGGATGAAGTTTGTGGATTATTTAAGCTTGCAGGTATTCCCGATGATGTTTTCAAAAGGAAGGTCTTCCCTTGATCTTTGGAGGGGGATGCATTGACATGGTATAGGCTATGTGATGATACGGGATCTTGGAATTATAAACAATTGAAGTTGGAATTTCACCAGAAGTTCTATCCTATGCATCTTGTTCATCATGATCTTAATTACATATATAATTTCTGGCCTCGCAAAGGAGAAAGCATCGCTCAAGCTTGGGGGAGTCTTAAGTCAATGTTATATTCATGCCCCAATCATGAGCTTTCCAGAGAAATGAGTATTCAAAAATTTTATGCTCGTCTTTCTCCCAATGATCGCAACATGCTCGATACTTCCTGTGATGGTTCTTATATGCTGAAGACTATTGAATTCAAATGGGACTTATTGGAAATAATTAAACGCAACTCTAAAGATTGGGGTTCCGACGATGGTAAGGAGTCAGGTATGACACCTAAGTTTGATTGTGTTAAATCTTTTATGGATACCGATGCTTTCCGTGGATTTAGCGCTAAGTATGGACTTGACTCTGAGATAGTAGCTGCTTTTTTTGAATCTGTTGCTACTCACGTTGATCTCCCTAAGGATAAGTGGTTTAAATATAATCCTCCCATTGAAGTAGAAGTAGTTGCACCTATTACAGTTGAAGAAAAGACTATCGCTTATAGTGATCCTATTGTTCCTACTACTTATGTTGAGAAACCTCCTTTTCCTGTTAGGATAAAGGATCATGCTAAAACTTCGACTATTGTTCGTAAGAATAATACTAGGACTTATACACCTCCTGAGCAAATCAAAGTTGAGCCTAGTATTGCTATGGTTAAAGATCTCTTGGATGATGATTTAGATGGGCATGTTATATATTTCTGTGGTGAGACTGCTAATATTGCTAAACCAGATACTAAGATACACAGACCTGTCGTAGGCATGCCTGTTATTTCTATTAAAATAGGAGATCATTGTTATCATGACTTATGTGATATGGGTGCTAGTGCTAGTGCAATACCCTATGACTTATATAAAGAAATTCTGCATGATATTGCACCCACTGAAATGGAAGATATAGACGTTACTATTAAGCTTGCCAATAGGGATACTATTAAGCCATTTGGTATTGTTAGAGATGTTGAAGTCTTGTGTGGGAAGGTTAAATATCCTGCTGATTTTCTTGTTCTTGGTTCCCCACAAGATGACTTTTGTCCCATTAATTTTGGTAGACCCTTCTTGAATACTGTTAATGCTAGGATTGATTGTGAAAAGGATACTGTTACAATTGGCTTAGAGGATGTGTCTCATGAGTTTAATTTTGCTAAGTTTCATAGAAAACCTCGTGATAGAGAATCACCTAGTAAGGATCAGATTATTGGTCTTGCTTCTATTGCCGTGCCTCCTACTGATCCGTTTGAACAATATTTGCTAGACCATGAAAATGATATGTTTATGAAGGAAAGAAGGGAAATAGATGAAGTGTTCCTTCAACAGGAACCTATGTTGAAACACAACCTACCCGTTGAAATTCTAGGGACCCCCCTCCACCCAAGGGTGATCCCGTGTTTGAACTCAAACTATTACCTGATAATCTTAAGTATGCTTATCTTGATGAAAAGAAAATATATCCTGTTATTATTAGTGCTAACCTTTCAGAGCAAGAAGAAGAAAGATTATTGAAAACTCTGAAGAAGCACCTTGCTGCTATTGGATATATTCTGGATGATCTCAAGGGCATTAGTCCCACGTTATGCCAACACAAAAATAATTTGGAGGACGATGCCAAACCAATTAGAGATCCTCAACGATGATTGAATCCTAAGATGAAAGAAGTGGTACGAAAGGAGATACTCAAGCTCCTTGAGGCAGGTATAATTTTTCCCGTTGCTGATAGTGATTGGGTAAGCCATGTCCATTGTGTTCCTAAAAAGGGAGGTATTACTGTCGTTCCTAATGATAAAGATGAATTGATCCCGCAAAGAATTATTACAGGTTATAGGATGGTCATTGATTTCCGTAAATTAAATAAAGCTACTAAGAAAGATCATTACCCTTTACCTTTTATTGATCAAATGCTAGAAATACTATCCAAACACACACATTTCTGCTTTCTAGATGGTTATTCTGGTTTCTCTCAAATACCAGTGTCAGCAAAGGATCAATCAAAAACTACTTTTACTTGCCCTTTCGGTACTTTTGCGTATAGACGTATGCCTTTTGGTTTATGTAATGCACCTGCTACCTTTCAAAGATGCATGATGGCTATATTTTCTGACTTTTGTGAAAAGATTTTTGAGGTATTCTTGGATGATTTCTTTGTCTATGGATCCTCTTTTGATGATTGCTTGAGCAACCTTGATCGTGTTTTGCAGAGATGTGAAGACACTAGTCTCATCTTGAATTGGGAAAAGTGCCACTTTATGGTTAATGAAGGCATTGTCTTGGGGCATAAGATTTCCGAGAGAGGTATTGAAGTTGATCAAGCGAAAGTTGATGCTATTGAAAAGATGCCATGTCGCAAGGACATAAAAGGTATAAGAAGCTTCCTTGGTCATGCCAGTTTTTGTAGGAGGTTCATTAAGGACTTTCCTAAAATCTCTAGGCCTCTGACTAATTTATTGAAAAAAGATATTCCTTTTGTCTTTGATGATGATTGTGTAGAAGCATTTGAAATACTTAAGAAAGCTTTGATCACTGCACCTATTGTTCAGCCACCTGATTGGAATTTACCCTTTGAAATTATGTGTGATGCTAGTGATTAAGCTGTAGGTGCTATTCTAGGGCAAAGAGTTGATAAGAAATTGAATGTTATCCAGTATGCTAGTAAGACTCTTGATACTGCCCAGAGAAATTATGCTACTACTGAAAAAGAGTTCTTAGCAGTTGTGTTTGCTTGTGATAAGTTTAGACCTTATATTAATGATTCTAAAGTTACCATTCACACTGATCATGCTGCTCTTAAATATCTTATGGAAAAGAAAGATGCTAAGCCTAGACTCATTAGATGGGTTCTCTTGCTCCAAGAATTTGATTTGCATATTATTGATAGAAAGGGAGCTGAGAACCCCGTTGCAGACAACTTGCCTAGGTTAGAGAATGTTCTTGATGACCCACTGCCTATTGATGATAGCTTTCCTGATGAACAATTAGCAGTCATTAATGCTTCTCGTACTGCTCCTTGGTATGCTGATTATGCTAATTACATTGTTACTAAATTTATACCACCTAGTTTCACATACCAGCAAAAGAAAAAGTTATTTTATGATTTAAGACATTACTTCTGGGATGACCCACACCTTTATAAAGAAGGAGCAGATGGTGTTATTAGACGTTGTATACCAGAGCATGAACAGGAATAGATCCTACGCAAGTGTCACTCTGAATCATATGGAGGACGACACGCTAGAGATAGAACTGCACATAAGGTATTGCAATCTGGTTTTTATTGGCCTACTCTCTTCAAAGATGCTCGTAAGTTTGTCTTATCCTGTGATGAATGTCGAAGAATTGGTAATATTAGTAGACGTCAAGAAATTCCTATGAATTATTCTCTTGTTATTGAACCATTTGATGTTTGGGGCTTTGATTATGTGGGAACTTTTCCTGCCTCTAATGGTTACACACATATTTTAGTTCTGTTGATTATGTTACTAAGTGGGTAGAATCTATTCCAACTAGTAGTGCTGATCGTAACACTTCTATTAAAATGCTTAAAGAAGTTATTTTTCTGAGGTTTGGAGTCCCTAGATATCTTTTGACTCACGGTGGTTCACATTTTATTCATGGTGCTTTCCGTAAGATGCTTGCTAAGTATGATGTTAATCATAGAATCGCATCTCCTTATCACCCGCAGTCTAGTGGTCAAGTAGAATTGAGCAATAGAGAGCTCAAATTAATTTTGCAAAAGACTGTCAATAGATCTAGAAAGAATTGGTCCAAAAAACTTGATGATGCATTATGGGCCTATATAACTGCATATAAAAATCCTATGGGTATGTCTCGTATAAGATGGTTTATGGAAAAGCATGTCACTACCTCTAGAACTTGAACATAAAGCATATTGGGCTATTAAAGAGCTCAACTATGACTTCAAACTTGCTGGTGAGAAGAGGTTATTTGATATTAGCTCACTTGATGAATGGAGAACCCAAGCCTATGAGAATGCCAAGCTATTCAAAGAAAAAGTCAAACACTGGCATGATAAAAGGATACAAAAGCGTGAGTTTAACGTAGGTGATTATGTGTTATTATTCAACTCTCGTTTGAGATTTTTTGCAGAAAAACTTCTCTCTAAATGGGGAGGTCCTTACGTTATCGAGGAGGTATATCGTTCTGGTGCCATAAAAATCAACAACTTCAAAGGCACAAGTCCGAGGGTGGTGAACGGTCAAAGAATTAAACATTATATCTCAGGTAATCCTGTCAATGTTGAAACTAATATTGTTGAAACCGTAACCCCGAAGGAATACATAAGGGACACTTTCCAGAATGTTCCAGACTCCAAAAAGGAATATGTATGTGGTACGGTAAGTAAACCGACTCCAAAACAATTCTAATGGCACTTTTTATCCGTTTTGGAATATTTAAGAATTTTGGAAAGAAAGAAGTAGTCCGGGAAGGACATGAGGCCTCCACGAGGGTGGAGGGCACGCCCACCCTTCCTGGGCGCGCCCCCCTGTCTCATGGCCACCTTGTGTGCCTCCCGGACTCCGTTTTCTTTCATGTTACGTATTTTGGTCGGTAAAAATTCATTATATAATCTCCCAAAGGCTTTGACCACCGTATCACGCAAATATCCGTTGTTTTCATTTCGAGTTGTTTCTGTTACAGATCTAGAGCACCATGACGTCGCCCTCCTTCAACAATGAAGGCAAGGATGCTTGGCTATTGAAGATAGAGATGAAAAGAGAAGAACCGGAAGAGATAAACAAGGATGAAGGGATCAAGAAGGCCATGGAGGTTCAAGCTCCTGCGGTGAAAGAAGAAGACCTCCCTCAACCCTTACCTAACCTCTTTACTCCAACTGAGATTGAAGCTTTCAAGATGATTGAGTTAGCTCGCATACAGAATAAGTATCTCACATAGGAGAATATTTTGTTGAAGGATCATATCGCCGGACTCAAGGGCATTATCCGCAAGTTGGAGGAGCTTTTACGCTCGATGTGCGATTATCCACCATCATCATCACCACCACCTTCACCTCCGAGGACATAATCACATGGGTAGGGGCACTCCCCTTGGCAACTACCAAGCTTGGGGGAGGTGCCCCGGTATCGTATCATCATCACACTCCTATCTTTACCTTTTTATTTAGTTCGATCCTTTCAGTAGTACCTTGATCTAGTAGATTGAAGTTTTAGTATCAATTAGTTTTGAGTTTTGCTTTGTGATCTATTTATGTAATCAAGTCCGTGAGCTATCTATAATAAAGATTAGTGTTGAGTCAAGGGCTTTGTTATCTTGCTATGATCTTGAGAAAGTAGAAAGAATAAAAAGAATAAAAGAGTTCATATTGATCTTATGGATAGTAATGACTTCACACGTAGAAAGTATGAGGCATAAAAGTTGTTGAGAGTTGACAAACTTAGTTTTGGTCATCGTTGCAATTAATAGGAAGTAATAAGGAAAGAGAGGTCTCACATACAAATATATTATCTTGGACATCTTTTATGATTGTGAAGTACTCATTAAGTATGACATGCTAAAAGAGTTGATGTTGGACAAGGAAGACAACGTAATGGTTTATGTTTTCTCACATCTCTGTTAAAGTATATTTTCATTGACCTTCCAAACATGTTGAGCTTGCCTTTCCCCCTCATGCTAGCCAAATTCCTTGCACCAAGTAGAGATACTACTTGTGCTTCCAAATATCCTTAAACCCAGTTTTTGCCATGAGAGTCCACCATACCTACCTATGGATCGAGTAAGATCCTTCAAGTAAGTTGTCATGTTGCAGGCAATAAAAATTGCTCTATAAATATGTATGACTTATTAGTGTAGAGAAAATAAGCTTTATACGAACTTGTTATGGAAGCAATAAAAGCGACGGACTGCATAATAAAGGTCCATATACAAGTGGCAATATAAAGTGACGTTCTTTTGCATTAAGATTTTATGCATCCAACCCTAAAAGCACATGGCAACCTCTACTTCCCTCTGCGAAGGGCCTATCTTTTAATTTATGTTTTTACTTTATGCTTGAGTCAAGGTGATCTTCACCTTTCCCTTTTTCATTTTATCCTTTGGCAAGCTCCTCGTGCTTGAAAGATCTTGATATATATATATATATATATATATCCAATTGGATGTAAGTTAACATGAATTATTATTGTTGACATCACCTAAAGGTGAATACGTTGGGAGGCAACACAGTAAGCCCCTATCTTTCTCAGTGTCCGGTTGAAACTCTATAACCACAAGTACTGCGAGAGTGTTAGCAATTGTAGAAGACTACATGATAGTTGAGTATGTGGAGTTGCTAAAAAGCTCTATTCTTGACTCTTTCTGATGTTATAATAAATTGCAATTGATTCAATGACTGAGATTTTAGTTTGTTAGTTCCCAATGAAGTTTCTGAACCATACTTGACATTGTGAATTGATCGTTACTTGAGCATAAGAAATCATATGATAAAATCTATTTATGTTGTTGTTATAAGAATGATCATGATGCCCTCATGTCCGTATTTTATTTTTATCGACACCTCTATCTCTAAACATGTGGACATATTTTTCGATTTCGGCTTCCTCTTGAGGACAAGCGAGGTCTAAGCTTGGGGAAGTTGATACGTCCATTTTGCATCATGCTTTTATATTGATATTTATTGCATTATGGGCTGTTATTACACTTTATATCTCAATATGTATGGCTATTCTCCCTTATTTTACAAGGTTTACCATGAAGAGGGGGAATGCCGGCAGCTGGAATTCTGGCTGGAAAAGGAGAAAACATTGGAAACCTATTCTGCACTCCTCCAAAAATCTTGAAACTCCCCGGAAGTTATTTTTGGAATTAATAAGAATTATTGAGCGAAGAAACTACCAGAGGGGGCCCACACCCAGGCTAGGAGGGTGGGGGGCTTGCCCACCCCTACTGGGCGCGCCCCCTGTCTCCTGGGCCCCCTGGTGGCCCTCCAGTGCCCATCTTCTGCTATATGAAGGCTTTTACCCTGGAAAAAAAATCAGAGGCAAGCTTATGGGACGAAAATCTGCCGTCATGAGGCGGAACCTTGGCGGAACCAATCTAGAGCTCCAGCAAAGCTGTTCTGCCGGGGAAACTTCCCTCCGAGAGGAGGAAATCATCAACATCGTCATCACCAACGATCCTCTCATCGGGAGGGGGTCAATCTCCATCAACATGTTCACCAGCACCATCTCCTCTCAAAACCCTAGTTCATCTCTTGTATCCAATATTGTATCAAAACCAGAAATTCGTACCTGTGGGTTGCTAGTAGTGTTGATTACTCCTTGTAGTTGATGCTAATTGGTTTACTTGGTGGAAGATCATATGTTCAGATCCTTAATGCATATTATTACTCCTCTGATTATGAACATGAATATGCTTTATGAGTAGTTACGCTTGTTCCTGAGGACATGGGTGAAGTCTTGCTTTTAGTAGTCATGTGAATTTGGCATTCGTTCGATATTTTGATGAGATGTATGTTGTCTTTCCTCTAGTGGTGTTATGTGAACGTCGACTACATGACACTTCACCATTATTTGGGCCTAGAGGAAGGCATTGGGAAGTAATAAGTAGATGATGGGTTGCTAGAGTGACAGAAGCTTAAACCCTAGTTTATGCGTTGCTTCGTAAGGGGCTGATTTGGATCCATATGTCTAATGTTGTGGTTAGGTTTACCGTAATACTTCTTTTGTAGTTGCAGATGCTTGCAATAGAGGTTAATCATAAGTGGGATGCTTGTCCAAGTAAGGGCAGTACCCAAGCACCGGTCCACCCACATATCAAATTATCAAAGTACCGAACGTGAATCATATGAGCGTGATGAAAACTAGCTTGACGATAATTCCCATGTGTCCTTGGGAGCTCTTTTCTCACTATAAGAAATTGTCCAGGCTTGTCCTTTGCTACAAAAAGGATTGGGCCACCTTGTTGTACTTTATTTACTTTCATTGCTTGTTACTCATTACAATTTATCTTATCACAAAACTATCTATTACCTATAATTTCAGTGCTTGCAGAGAAAACCTTACTGAAAGTCGCTTGTCATTTCCTTCTGCTCCTCGTTGGCTTCGACACTCTTACTTATCAAAAGGACTACGATAGATCCCCTATACTTGTGGGTCATCAATGCGCTGAAGGAGGCGCATCATCTGATGGGCAGGCCGAAGGCAGGTATGGACGCTGAGGAGCTGCTCGTTGAGGGTCCGGGGGGCGTCAGCGGCAATTTGCACGCCTTCCGCCCTCCGCTCCTGGCGTTGGGCCTCGAGGATCTGGTCCACGGCGACAAAGTGGCCTGGGAAGAAGTCTATTTGAACGAGGGGCAAGAAAATCCAAAGGTCAGAAGCCAGCAGTCGGCCCAAATAAGGACCGGCGACTCAAAGCAAGAAAGAAAGAAGAAGAGGCTTACCGTCGACCAAGTCTTCGATGCTGCTGAAGCACGCAGTCATCTGCGCCTCCTTGTTAGCCCAGGCGGAGCGCTCGATCTTGAAATCAGCAAGGAGGTCAGTCTCCTTCGTCTTCGCCTCCCTCTGAGCCGTTTTGAGGGCCTCTGATTGCTCCGCGAGCTGGGTGACCAGTCGGTTACGCTCCTCGGCCAGCTTGCTGCACTCCGCCTCCTTGCCGCGCAGCATGGTGTTGGCTTTGCCTTGCTGCTGCTGCAAGGCGGCGTTGGCCTCTGCAAAAAGGGAGGAAGAAAGGAATGTCAGTCAATCAACTAAGAAGGGACGCAGTTGCCGGGGAGATCCGACCCAACTGCTCAGCAGTCGGCCTGAATCTCGGGGACTACAGCCCGCAGGTGCACTATCACGCTCCCGTAGAGAAAAAGTTATCAACAAATATAAAGTCATTGGAAAGATCCAGCCCGACTACTCAGCAGTCGGCCCGAATCTCGTGGACTACAGCCCGCGGGTGCGCCAACGTTCCCTCGTGAAGGAAGGAAGTCAAAACTTACTCCGGCTCTCGGATAAGTGGGCGGTCTGCTTCTCCAGCTCCCGGACTCCAGAGTTGAAGGTGGAAGCGCGAAAGTTGTGATAATCCTGCAAAAGGGATGTCAGATGAAGTTAGCGTTCCACGCTTGCAAGTTAAAGTTCTGGACCGCCTGCTCAGCAGCCGGCCCGAAACTTGGGGACTACACCTAGTGGGTGCGCTAGCGCGCCCCCACGAAGGAAGCAAGAAGATCAAAAATAAAAGTGAAGTAAGAAACTTACTCGGATGGCTGCCCGCGAATCCAGGAACGCCTCGTTGCATCACTTGAGGGCTTCGGCTTCAGCCCGGAGCTTCGCCTGGACATCAAGGGCCGCAAGGTTCAAGGCTCCCGTCCCGCCTCCGCGTACCCAGCCGGCGGGCGCGACACTGGTCGCCTCGGTGTCGGGGACCGATGAGCTCGCGGCACCGGCCTCCAGCGGCCACGGTGCCGAAGCCGCCTTCGAAAGACGACGGCGCGGGTGTGCGGACCTCAGGAGTTCGGTCCATCACCACCTCGTTCCCAGCTGGTGGCACCGGCAGGGCGGCCGGCTGCCCGTCATGCGCTCCACCGGTCGGCGGTGGCGGCGACACCATGACGTCCGGCATGGCCACGTCTCCGCCCTCCCTCTCCATGACCGGCTGCTCGTCGCCGGCTCCCCCAGTCGTCGCCACAAATTCTGGTGGAGGTGGTGCGGTGTTCAGGGGAGTCACGAGAAGCGGCTCTTGGCGGCACGCGGCCTCTGCGAGCCGCTCCTTCGCCGCGGCGTTAGCCTCCACCTGCGCCAGCTTCCTCGCTGCAGAGGCCGCCGCCTTGTCAGCCTTCGCCTTTGCCAGGCGGTCGGCTTCCAGTTCCTCGTGCACCCCCCGCGCGTTTCGCTCCTGCGCCTCCTGGAGGTCGGCGGCCGGATTGATTAGCCGGGTAGTGGTGGAGGTCTCTGCCAACCTGATGACCGAGGCGGCGGCCAACTTCTCGAGGTTGAGCGGGGCCCTGAGATAAGAAGGCAAGATAAAGAAGTTTTTTAGGCTAGATCGGCAAAGAAGTGGAAACGTAAGAAGAATACTTACACTGACACCATGGGAGGCACCTTCGGTTGCCTCTGGAACTTGGCCACCTTCGCCGCGGCCTCTTTCCTCCTGGTCGCCGCGGTCGGGTTCTTGGGCTTCTTCGGTGCACTGCCGAACAGGGCGGTGCCCTGCTTCCGCTTGCGCTTGCCGCCTCGGGCGGACGGCCTTGTAGAGGGGCCTGCACCGGTGTTAGCAGTGCTCCGGGAGGGGGGCGCCTCGTCTTCATTGTCGTCGTCATCGGGCAGGTCTCCACGCCGCCGCCCTCTTCGGAGGCGCCTGCTCCGTTGCCACCGCCTGCTGCGTCGTCCTCCAAGGCGGCCGCCCCCAAGTCGGGGTCTTCCTCGTCGCTCACCTCCCGGTCCGGCTGGTAGTCACCACCTGGCCACATGATGGCAGCCGTCGCCGTAGACATATAAATCTGCGCTCCGGAGAAGGAATTGTTTACACTAGGAACAAGACTAAAACCAGAGCCAAAAAGGAAGAAATTAAGAGACTTACGACATGCGGCGGGTTGTCGCGGGAGTATGGCCGCTTCCCGAACCGCCAGGCTCCCTCCGACACCTTGAGGTCGGAGATCTCGTTCACCATCCTCATTACCTCGGCAGTTGGCTTCTCCTTTGTGCACATCCTGCTTAGGCCGCGATGCCCGCTCATCCGACAGATCACATGAGGGCGGCCTTGAAGCGGGAGAACCCGGCGCTCGACGAAGGCGATGAGCAGGTCGGATGCCACGTGACCCTCCGACTCCTGGAGCACTCAGAGCCGGCCGATGGCGGCAGCGCGTCCGCTGACACCGGCTTCGGCTTGTAGCCCCTGTTGGGCCGAAGCCCGATAGGGGGGCCGGCCTCGTAAGCCGGCAGGTTGATGAAGTCGACTGTCGGGTCGACATTCTTGATGTAGAAGTAAGATTTCTACCATAGTTTCACCGACTGTGACAGCTTGATGACTGGGAAGGCATTCCTCTTTGCCGGCCGGTGCACGGCGACGCAGCCGCCGCACTCGGCCGTCGTCTCCTTGGCGGAGGTGCCCAGCTTGCCGTGGAAGAAAGCTCCCCACAGCTTGACGGTGGGGAGGATGCCGAGGTAGCCATCACACGCTGTGATGAAGGTGGAGCAGCGTCACGGTGTTGGGCATCAGGTGATGCGGCTGGAGTTGGTTGAAGTCCATGAACGAGCGGATAAAGCCCCTCACCGGGAGGCCGAAGCCGCGGAAGAAGTGCGAGCAGAAGATGACCCGCTCGCCCCCCTGCGGTGCCGGCGAGATCTCCTCCGACGGCGGCACCCGCACCTTGACGAATGCTGCATTGGGAATCCGACGCGTGTTCTGGAGGAAGGTGAGGTGATCTTAGATCACCGTCGAGCCATCCCAGTCGCCGCCCTTCTCGCGCGCCATGGCCTCGAGCGGAGCCACGTGGGGAGGAGAAAGCACAACGGCGGCGAACTGCGGCATCACCACGACGAGCACTAAGTAGCAGCAGCAGCGACAGAGAAAGAGGGAGGAGGAAGAGAGGGTAGGGAGGAGGGCGCGCATGCTCCGCCGCTTCCCCGCCCCCCCCCCCCGTACTTATAGCCCTCAGGCTGCGAAGCCGAGGGGGCGGGGCGTGGGATCGTGGGATTAACTGCGCCCACGACCCCACGCCCCCCCGATTACTGCATGGAATTACTGCACCATAACACCCATAGGAATCGCAACCGCCCGCCCCGTCCGCAGTGGATCCGCCCGCGTGCCGAGGCCGGTAGTGGCGGACCTGACCCACTGTCACGTCCCATCAGGAGCGTGGGGTGGCAGGCTGGCCGGGCTAACGTACACCGCGTGGCGTGCTTGTGGTGGGCGGCGGGCCTGGGAAGCTTAGCAGACACGCCACATGTTTCCCGCCTTGATGTTCGAAATCGGCGGATGATCCCGCCTTGTTGAAACCAACTCCAGCAGTCGGCGCGTCACAAGGCGGATCAAGCATTTTCTCATAGCGCGGCAGGAGGGGAAGCTGCTGAGACTTCACGACCCTTCAGTCGCAGTGCCTCACCAGCTTCGGGGACTACTGTCGGAGTAATGGGCCACGGGTAGCCTCACCTGAGCCCCTGAACCTGTCAAAACTTTGGGCCGGCTTCGCCCTACGAAACCTCATGATGAAGCGTCGCCTTCCGATGGCCTGCTGGCTTAACAGCCGGCTGCCCGAAGACGGCCAAGCACCAACAGACGGCACCAAGAACGGCAGGCTCCTAGCAGACGACCTCCGGAGAGGCCGGCGTCTAGCAGGCGGCCACCCAGCACCCTCAGAGTTTGTGCCCTCATCAAGAGAACAAGACAGGGTGAGGCTACAACATAGTCCCTCACCCCCGAATCTTGGGCTTAGCATGGCTACAGTGCCCCGTAAAGGCGGAGATCTCCGCACGGTGCAACACTGTTGTCACTCCCCCCTTGACGCCACTCCTGACAGGCGGAGTCCTGTTCCCCACGACAACCTATCGGTACGGCCTGCAGGCGGCGGGCCCTACCAGGCAGCGGGAGCCTGGAAGACGGCGGAAGCCAGACCAGCCGGACCTGAGGGAGGCCGGCCTCCAACAGGCGGCCAGTTCCTCCCTCGGGGCCCGTGCACCATCAACCAGATAAGACATGGTCTGGCTATAGTGATCTCCCACCAGGCGGTGGGACTGTAGCCACACTCTACTGACCAAGCCTGCATCATTAGCAGCACGGCTATAGTGAACAACCACCAATCAGACCCGCCAGGGGTGGGAGCAGCCTGTCGGCTCTGTACCAGACCAGTCAGCGGGGCCCACCCGGTGGCAGGCCCCAGCGGCCGGTGGAGAAGCCGACGACCGGAGACACTGGCAGCTGGGTCCAGCACCTGGCCAGATTACCATTGTACCCCTAGGGCTAGGACTATATAAACCCCCAGGGCACCCATGCAAAGGGTTCCCACTCCATTAGAACTAGCCACTACCCTAGAGGAAGAAGAGAGCTAGCCGTGTCTCCATCTACCTCTAGCACACAGCTCCAGGAGCACCGTTTTATCACTTGTGCCTTAGTGATCATGCGGAGACCCCGCAGAGCAGGACTAGGGGTGTTATCTCCTAGGAGAGCCCCGAACCTGGGTAAAGTGCACCGGCGTTCGTGTCTACGCCTTATCCTGCTTCCAGGCACCGGCGACGTTCTACTCACTCCCACCATGATAAGCCATCCATTGGCATATGTCGCACCCAACCCCCGACAATGAGTCTCTCAAAGCCATGAGAATTTCCATTGATGAGTGCAAAGAAAGAACCGCTAGGTTGCGTGCTAAGAAAGATTGCTTTGTAAAAGCGTGCTCTTCTAGTTTCCATGAAAATAATGGTGAAGATCTAAAAGTTGTTGATGTGTCCCCTATTAAATCCATGTTTTGCAATATTAATCTTAATAATGATGGGACTGGAGATGAGTCAACTTTAGTTAAAAGGCTTCCCAATGATTCAGAGTTTTTAGATCTTGATGCTCAATTTGGTAAAAGTGGGATTAGAGAGGTCAAGACTTTAAATAGCATTGAACCCACTATCTTGGATTTCAAGGAATTTAATTATGATAATTGTTCTTTAATATATTGTATTTCCTTGTTGCAATCCGTGTTGAATTCTCCTCATGCTTATAGTCAAAATAAAGCTTTTACCAAACATATTGTTGATGCCTTGATGCAATCTTATGATGAAAAACTTAATTTGGAAGTTTTTATACCTAGAAAACTTTGTGATGAGTGGGAACCTACTACAAAAATTAAAATTAAAGATCATCAGTGTTATGCTTTGTGTGATTTGGGTTCTAGTGTTTCCACGATTCCGAAAACTTTATGTGATATTCTAGGTTTCCATGATTTTGATGATTGCTCTTTAAATTTGCACCTTGCAAATTCCACCATTAAGAAACCTATGGGAAGGAGCAATGATGTTCTTATTGTTGCAAATAGGAATTATGTGCCCATAGATTTTATCGTTCTTGATATAGAGTGCAATCTTTCGTGTCCTATTACAACGATCGGTGCAATTATTGATATGAAGGAAGGGAATATTAGATTCCAATTTCCATTAAGGAAAGGCATGGAGCACTTTCCAAGAAAGAAAGTCAAATTACCTTATGAGTCTATCATGCGAGCTACTTATGAATTGAGTGCCAAAGATGGCACTACTTAGATCTATCCTCGCTTTTATGCCTAGTTTGGGGCGTTAAACAATAGCGCTTGTAGGGAGGCAACCCAATTTTATCTTTGTTTTTTGTTTTTGCTTCTGTTTAGTAATAAATTTTTCAACTACCTTCTGTTTAGATGTGTTTTTATGTTTTAATTAGTGTTTGTGCCAAGTAGAACCTATAGGATAACCTACGGTGATAGTTAATTTGATTCTGCTGAAAACAGAAACTTTGCATGCACGAAAATAACTTTAGTAATTCACAGTAACGTTCTTTTGCGTTGATTCTTTTTGCTGTAGATCAATAGAAAAATTTCCCATGACTTACTATTTTGGTAGGATTTTTAAAATTCCAGAAGTATTAGAGAGTTACAGATTGCTACAGACTGTTCTATTTTTGACAGATTCTATTTTTCGTGTGTTGTTTGCTTATTTTGATGCATCTATGGCTAGTATCAAGGGTTATGAACCATAAAGAAGTTGGAATACAGTAGGTTTAACACCAATGCAAATAAAGAATGAGTTCATTACAATACCTTATGTGGTGGTTTTTCTTTCTTGCACTAACGGAGCTTATGAGATTTCCTGTTGAGTTTTGTGTTGTGAAGTTTTCAAGTTTTGGGTAAAGATTTGATGGACTATGGAATAAGGAGTGGCAAGAGCCTAAGATTGGGGATTCCCATGGCACCCCAAGATATTCAAAGATAACCAAGAGCCTAAGCTTGGGGATGCCCCAGAAGGCATCCCCTCTTTCGTCTTCGTCTATCGGTAACTTTACTTGGAGCTATATTTTTATTCGCCACATGATATGTGTTTTGCTTGGAGCGTCTTGTGTGATATTAGTCTTTGCTTTTCATATTACCACAATCATCCTTGTTGTACACACCTTTTTGGAGAAGCGCACTTGATTTAGGATTTATTAGAATACGCTATGTGCTTCACTTATATCTTTTGAGCTAGATAATCTTTGCTCTAGTGCTTCACTTATATCTTTTAGAGCACGACAGTGGCTTAATTGTAGAAATTTTTAATCTCTCATGCTTCACTTATATTATTTTGAGAGTCTCTTGGAACACAATGGTATTTGCTATGGTTATAAAATTGGTCCTAGAGTGATGGGCATCCAAGTTGGGTATAATAAAAACTATCATAGAAAGGGAATTGGATGCTATGATCAATTTGATACTTGATAATTGTTTTGAGATATAGAGGTGGTAATATTAGAGACATGCTAGTTGGGTCATTATGAATTTAAAGAATACTTGTGTTGAAGTTTGTGATTCCCGTAGCATGCACGTATGGTGAACCGCTTTGTGATGAAGTTGGAGCACAAGTTTATTTATTGATTGTCTTCCTTATGAGTGGCGGTCGGGGATGAGCGATGGTCTTTTCCTACCAATTTATCCCCTTAGGAGCATGCGCGCAGTACTTTGTTTTCAATGACTTGTAGATTTTTGCAATAAGTACATGAGTTCTTTATGACTAATGTTGAGTCCATGGATTATACACACTCTCACCCTTCCACCATTGCTAGCCTCTCTTGTGCCGTGCAACTTTCGCTGGTACCATACACCCACCATATACCTTCCTCAAAACAGCCACCATACCTACCTATTATGGCATTTCCATAGCCATTCCGAGATATATTGCCATGCAACTTTCCACCGTTCCTTTTATATGACATGCTTCATCATTGTCATATTGCTTTTGCATGATCATGTAGTTGACATTGTATTTGTGGCAAGGACACCTTCATAATTTTTTATACATGTCACTCTTTATTCATTGCATATCCCGTTACACCGCCGGAGGCATTCATATAGAGTCATATCTTGTTCTAAGTATCGAGTTGTAATCTTGAGTTGTAAGTAAATAAAAGTGTGATGATCTTCATTATTAGAGCATTGTCCTGGTGAGGAAAGGATGATGGAGACTATGATTCCCCCACAAGTCGGGATGAGACTTCAGACTTTATAAAAAAAGGCCAAAGAGCCCACCAAATAAAAAAATGAGAGAAAAAGAGAGAAGGGACAATGCTACTATCCTTTTTACCACACTTGTGCTTCAAAATAGCACCATGATCTTCATGATAGAGAGTGTCCTATATTGTCACTTTCATATACTAGCGGGAATTTTTCATTATAGAACTTGGCTTGTATATTCAAATGATGGGCTTCCTCAAAATGCCTTAGGTCTTCGTGAGCAAGCAAGTTGGATGCACACCCACCTAGTTTCTTTTGTTGAGATTTCATACATTTATTGCTCTAGTGCATCCATTGCATGGCAATCCCTACTCACTCACATTGATATCTATTAATGGGCATCTCCATAGCCCGTTGATACGCCTAGTTGATGTGAGACTATCTTCCTCTTTTTTTGTCTTCTACACAACCACCATTATATTCCACATATAGTGTTATGTCCATGGCTCATGCTCATGTATTGCATGAAAGTTGAAAAAGTTTGAGATTACTAAAGTATGAAACAATTGCTTGGCTTGTCATCAGGGTTGGGCATGATTAAATACTTTGTGTGATGAAGATAGAGCAACAACTAGACTATATGATTTTGTAGGGATAACTTTCTTTAGCCATGTTATTTTGAGAAGACATGATTGCTTTGAGTATTCTTGAAGTATTACTATTTCTTTTGTCAATATGAACTTTTATTTTGAATCATTTGGATCTAAACATTCATGCCACAATATAGAAAATTACATTGAGAATTATGTTAGGTAGCATTCCACATCAAAAATTATGTTTTTATCATTTACCTACTCGAGGACGAGCAGGAATTAAGCTTGGGGATGCTTGATACGTCTCCAACGTATCTATAATTTTTTATTGTTCCATGCTATTATATTACCCATTTTGGATGTTTATGGGCTTTACTTTACACTTTTATATCATTTTTGGGACTAACCTACTAACCGGAGGCCCAGCCCAAATTGCTGTTTTTTTGCCTATTTCAGTGTTTCGAAGAAAAGGAATATCGAACATAGTCCAAACGGAATGAAACCTTCGGGAGCAATCTTTTTGGAACAAACATGATCCAGGGGACTTTGAGTGGACGTCAAGCAACAGAGGAGGCGGCCACGTGGGTGCCCGACGCACCCCCTAGGGGTGGGCGCACCCCCACCCTCGTGGGCCCCTCGAGCGTCCACCGACCTACTTCTTCCTCCTATATATACCCACGTACCCTGAAACCATCAGAAGCGACCACGAAAACCTAATTCCACCACCGCAACCTTCTGTACCCGTAAGATGCCATCTTGGAGCCTTCGCCGATGCTCCGCCGGAGGGGGAATCAACCACGGAGGAGCTCTACATCATCTCCAAGGCATCTCCGATGAGTTGCGAGTAGTTTACCATAGACCTTCGGGTCTATAGTTATTAGCTAGACGGCTTCTTCTCTCTCTTTGAATCTCAATACAAAGTTCGCCTCGATCTTCTTGGAGATCTATTCGATGTAATTCTTTTTGCGGTGTTTTTGTCGAGATCCGATGAATTGTGGGTTTATGATCATGTTTATCTATGAGAAATATTTGAATCTCCTCTCTATTCTTTTATGTGTGATTAAGTTATCTTTGCAAGTCTCTTTGAATTATCAGTTTGGTTTGGCCTACTAGATTGATCTTTCTTGCAATGGGAGAAGTGTTTAGCTTTGGGTTCAATCTTGCGGTGTCCTTTCCCAGTGACAGCAGGGGCAGCAAGGCACATATTGTATTGTTGCCATCGAGGATAAAAAGATGGGGTTTATATCATATTGCATGAGTTTATCCCTCTACATCATGTCATCTTTCTTAATGTGTTGCTCTATTCTTTATGAACTTAATACTCTAGATGCAGGCAGGAGTCAGTCGATGTGTGGAGTAATAGTAGTAGATGCAGGCAGGAGTCGGTCTACTTGTCACAGACGTGATGCCTATATACATGATCATGCCTAGATAATCTCATAACTATGCGCTTTTCTATCAATTGCTCGACAGTAATTTGTTCACCCACCGTAATACTTATGCTATCTTGAGAGAAGCCACTAGTGAAACCTATGGTCCCGGGTCTATCTTTTATCATATAAGTTTACCATCTACTTTTATTTGCATCTTTACTTTTCCTATCTATATCATAAAAATACCAAAAATATTTATCTTATCAAATTATCTCTATCAGATCTCACTTTCGCAAGTGGCCGTGAAGGGATTGACAACCCCTTTATTGCGTTGGTTGCGAGGTTCTTGTTTGTTTGTGTAGGTGCGTGGGAATTCTGAGGAGCCTCCTACCGGATTGATACCTTGGTTCTCAAAAATTGAGGGATATACTTATGCTACTTTGCTCCATCACCCTTTCCTCTTCAAGGAAAACCAACGCAAGCTCAAGACGTAGCAGTGCGTGCCGCTGCTGCACCTTCAGCGATGCTCACCTCAAATGCCCTCTGCAGTTGTAGATGACCCCTCACGAGGCGGTGTTTCTCCTTATAGATCTCCTAATTCCTCGCCTCTGAGGTGGCGTGTGCCGTGGCCACGGCAGTGGTAAGGCTTTTTGCGTGCTCGACGAGGCGCTCCTCCTCCTTCCGCAGGAACTCAGTGTAGTGCATAAGGTCGATGACGTACGTGCGGGCCTCCACCTCTGCCTCCCGCCTTCGGGCTGCGGTGGCGGAGCGGGTGATGACCCCGGCGGGCGACAGTTGGTTGGCGGCCAAGGCGGCCGATGATGGGGTGGCGGCCACGACCACCACCTCACACCTTCGGGCCACGGTGGTGGAGCGGGTGATGGCCACGATGGCTGGCAGTGGGGTGGCGGCCATGATGGCCACCTCCCGCCTTTGGGCCGCAGCGGTGGAGCGGGCGATGGCCCTAGCTTTCGAAGGTGGTGTGGCAGCAATGGCGGCCGGCAACAGCTGCCGACGGGCAGCAGCGATGGGGCGTGTGGTGGGTGTTCCGCGCACACACAACAAGGACGTCACACGCACTACACTATGTCGAGGACTGCGCTGCCGCGGTGTAGCCTCTCAGCTGGAAATGTCCTCTGATGACGGCGGAGTGGCTGAGCGACGATGACAGACCAGTGCCATTGGCGATTATGGGAGAAGCAGACGACATAAGCTATAGGGAGGAAGGGGAAATTGCGACGCAGGACTCGCCGGCCGTGAGGGTTTATATTGCAGGCCGGTAAGCATTGGGATTTTTGGGGATTTCACCGAGTCGGGTGGGAAGCTTGCGCAGGAACCTACGAGGTTGCGCGGGAACGGGCTCACCAATAATTCATTGGCACCACTTCGAGACACCGTTTGGCCAAAAGAACGCCCCCGCACGCTGCGCAAGCTTGCGCTGTAAACCGTCCGCGGCAGTGGGGTGACAAGACGTGCGAGAGGAGGACTAAAGGCCACATACACATACGGTTAATAAAAAACGTTTGTGATTTAATTACATACTATACCCCCATCCTGATTTATAAGTAGGATTTAACTAATAAAATACGAATGCATGTCGCCAAAGATTATATAGTTGGATTTGTATTTGAACATAGTTTCCAATTATATAATTTTTATAACATGCATTAACATTTTGTTGGTTAAATTTAAGGGCAAAGTATGGCACGGAATATAAAGGGGGCGACCAAGACGGAGGTAGTAGCACACGGGCGCTCTCTACGCAGCGACGCAACTATCGGCCGGCTTGTAGGCGACCATTTCCTGTGTGTTCGACTGCTCTATGCGTGTGGTTGCTTGTGGTTGAGGCGGCCGTGGTGCGCTCTGCTCGCGTCCCGCAACGCGTGCTCTGCTCTTGCGTCCCTCCGGTTGCTCTGCCTTCGTCCCTACACGCGCGCTGTCTGTGTTTGGGGCTGGCGCATGGTCACGCACATTCGTGCGCATGCGGTTGCGCCGGGCGCGGCGCGACGATGCAGTTACCTGCTGCAAAAACTGCCATGCGGACACGCCGAGAATCCAGGCTGCCCGGCCCCCATTTATTCCTACGGCCATTTACCTTTCATCTCTCGCGTCACACAACACAATAAGCACACCCATGACGACACATACAGAGAGGACATCCAGCGGTTCCAATGGCACTCCCCGTGGCTCCAATGGTGCTCCCAGCGGCCGACGATGACAACGGCGGGCAGTTCACCATGCATCATGTAGTGGACACCCACGTGAGGGGGAAGGCCCTCTCGGTGGTGTACACGAACGATCTGGTCTCGGTGGAGAGCTCCATCCAAACTATGGAGCAGTTCCTTGCCGAGGACAAGTACCAAGTGGTCGGCTTCGACCTCGATTACACCATCGGTCGTGCCGGGCACGATCAGAAGGTTGTCGTCGCCCAGTTGTGCGTGCGACATGACGTCCTCGTCTACCACTACCACCTGGCCACAAGGCCTTGCGAGCATTTCTCCAGGTTTATCAAGAGCTCCGACTACAGTTTTGCTACGATGGACACCACCAATGATCTAAAAGCGCTCAAGGTTTTGGGCTTGAAATGCCTGAATCTTGTCAACATCCAGGACCACTACAAGGTCTGGGGCAGCGACAACAACAAATTGAACTCCTTGGTTGACCTCTCCTCGACCATCATCGATCCCTACTACATGAAGATGAAGGATGAGAGCAAGAAGGGCAAGAACGCCTGGCACAGTGTCTGGCATGAGAGACTGGATGAACAACACGTCAAGTACGCGGCCAAGGATGCGTACAGAAGCTACGGGATGTACAGGCGGATCATTCACATGAGGAAGTGTCTTCTTCCTGCCCCAGACGAGGGATCGAGGCATAGAGCAGTGGTGTGAGCGTCATAAGAAGTAGATGACTACACGGTCGTTTCTCCTACTTTATAATGCATGCAATTGTTTATTGAGGTGTGTGCGAATGATCTGTATAGTCACTTATGTAATTGGATGTTTTTTCAGTTTTATATATATATATATATATACATGTTATTCTTCTGTAGACTGAGCAAATCACATGGCTTATTAGCAGCAATCGTCTGTGTTATTATTGGTCTTCGCACACATCTCTGATCACGGATCTGTTTGCCACGTATCACACACATCTTGTTCAATTGAACCGTTTCCATTGTGTTGCCTAATCACACACAGTTCATCCTAGTGAACTGCATGCCGTATATAGCACACACCCTCATCTTGCTGCCTGTTTCTGTTGTTCTGCATCGTCACAAACAGTTCTTCTAGATTAACCGTTTGCCACTCATCGAACACGCAAATCTAATATGAACTGTGTTTGATGTCGCTGGCATCGCAAACGTTTTGCATCTTTTTTGACGGTTTTATAACATCATCGTTTGTGATTGATGCATCGCACATAGTTTCGTTGAAGGGTCTCTGATTTGACTATCGCGTTTGGATCATCCCGCAGTAGCGAGGAAGCAAGCAACAAGAAGATTGCCACTGTCCCAACTCTTCATGAGAGAGGGATCTTCTGAAACCCAAGTTCCAACCCACGTCGGAGAGCTCAGAGATTGAGATCTCTGGATCCGGACAATACGAAAACAAAACAGGGAAGGAAACCGCCAAAAGAGCGTAACCAAACCACCAGTCCATCCAAAAACGTACCGAGGAGCCATTGCGAATCACAAACTTGATGTGTTTCCTGATGACATCTCTAACTTTTACCAAATGCGCCAAAACTAGGACCTACCCAAGGGCGAAGAAAACATGGGGCTACAATTAGGGAAGTGTTTTCCTTTTAGAATAGTGAACCACATCGTACCAGGCCTTGTGGACATGATTTTCCACCACCATTTAATAATAAGGCATTTATTCATGATGGAAGTGTTCAGAATTCCCAGCCCCCCATGTGATTTGGGGGGAGGGGGCAGATGGACTGCCACTTAACCAACCTGTATTTACGACGGTTGTCGGAAGAATTCCAGTAGAACGCACCCCCTGTGCTTGTCAAACCCATTATGCATCCCCTCTATAAGGCGATAAAAGCCCATAGTGAACATTGGTAAAGAAGTGAGGCAAGCATTCGTTAGGCACACTTTGCCAGCATTAGAGTTGTATCAGCCTTGCCATGGCATGAAACAGTTACCAACCTTGGCTACCAGAGGTTTAAAGTCTTTGGCATGCAGATTAAAGGGAGCAATAGGGAGGCCCATGTATTTAAAATGGAAAGAGACGAGTTGGCAATTAAGGAGTTGCGAGACTCTCACTGCCTCAGAGGTGGTCAACCCAGTGACCAAGACCTCGCTCTTAGAAAAGTGAATTTTAAGACCCAAGAGAGCTTCGAAGCAGAGGAGAATAAACTTGAGATTATTAAGACATTGATCATTCAGTTCCACCATAATAATAGTATCATCAGCGTATTGCAAGTGGGTAACACCCTATAGAGTAATATGAGAAGACACTGGGGAGATATGGCCCGACTGGACAACACGAGACAAGATGCAAGAAAGTGCGTCAGCCAGAAAATTGAATAGAAGGGGGGGACGCCCCCCTGTCTCAGGCCTCTACCATTGGCAAAAAATTGCTAGTATAAAGTCTTCTCTATTACTTGGTTCCAGGGTCCTCCAAATAAATGAGGCCTTCAAGACATGATTTACGATACGTATAATGAAAATGGATTTGGGTTTGTACAAGAATTGTACGTGTTGACAACTTTCTTCGTTAAAGCTCCAAATATCCCACATGCAATTAGAGCCTTGGCTTAGTGGTTAGATATGTGATTATGCAGCCTATCCATCCGGATTCATTTCCAGAATTGATACATGTTTTCCCCATTTTATTTCCTTATGAACCAAGCATGATGTGTGGTGCATACCACTTTAAGCTATGATCCAAGCAGATAGTGGTGGGCTATGGGGAGAGCAACTATTGACAACTAAAAATAATCCTACTGCACACAAAACATAGGAGCATGCTTAGAAGATAGATCACGATATTACCATTATACACGAAGTCTCTCGCATCAGAACAAGAGTCGGAGCAGCACGTCGCCATAGTCATTTCCTTCTCGTCACCGGTCTCCCTCGTGGAGTCGGTAGCCGGATCCCATGAATAGATTCGCCGGAGCAGTGCAAGCTCACTGCCTCTAATGGTATCCACACTTGCAGGAGGAATGTCGTGCAAGGACTGCAAGGTCCAATCACATAGCCAGGCGACTGAGTAGAGGTCTCTGGTTGCAACACATGCAAAGTCCTAATGACGGTGTTGAAGCGGTCATTTTCCAAAGGTCTGCCGCACCTTTACTATGTATAGCCATCCGCCACGGGAACATCACATGGGCTTCGCATGGATTCTAAAGCCCAAAGTCTTCTTAGCCTAGATCCAAGTCCTGGTCGGATATCATCCGACCAACAAAGTCATACCTGGTATCACAAGTTCCTTTCCCTTAAGTGCGTGACCTTTAGGTTCTCGTCCACTTGGTCACGAGTTGGATCGCATCCGACTCAGCCAGTGGGTAGCGGCTTCTATCAAGGCGTGTCGACTCCAAGTGTCCGATGAAGCCGGTTCGATGAACATGTATAATGTATTAGCTTCCGTACCTTTTGCCTCATGGTATTTGGTTCCATGCTCAAGGCGAGCTGGTCATCCTTGTGCTAGCTGGGCCTATTTTTCGTACCATGATCCCGACTGCTGAAACTTCCCTGTCGCATGCCCATGCTTATTCTAGTCGGATCACACGAGGGCCCAAAGTATATATCTCTAGTTGGAGGGGCAAATCCCATCTTTCTCAACCATGTCTCGTGGCATGGTTCTGGACAAGTCCAAAACCAGGCTTTATAACTACACAGTTATGGAGTAGCGTTGGTCAGCCCAAAGCAAGTTGGTCACCATCTCGAGTCCATGCACCGACCTCAGGTCTAGGACACATAACGCATGTCGTACCAGAGACTAACAGATGACCACGTCTCACTGAGTCCCTAATTCGGTTTGTCTGATTCAAACCTTATCTAGACCTGGACCCGACTCTAGGATCCGACCAGATATTTCGAAGTCCATATTATTCGGCTAGCGTCCAATGCTACATGGCAGTGAGACCGAACCATCCACCGTGTCATATGCTAGTCTAGTTGGTTAAGAGTCCACACAACCCTTTGGACTAAGGACCATTTAGAACAATCATCATACAATGTATAATCTCACAAAGAAGTCATGTAGTTCTTTAATTATATTCATCATTGATAATATTCAAGTACTATATTTATCGATAAACACATTGGGAAGTATCATCACACATGATTTCCTCTAGGGCATATTTACAACACATAAAGCTTTTTTGTATTTAAGCTAGTATTAAAAATGTTTCTTTTATGAACTATTGGGCAATGCTACAAAATGATGATGATCTAGCAATGCTAGAACAAGTTGTTGTTGCTCTACAAAGGACTGCGCTGGAGCAACCTGAGGATGGGAGAAGGGAGCAAGGAGAAATCATTCTGATGGTCACTAGAGATGCTAGTTCTAACGATGAAGATGCAAGCGATGTGACCCAGGGAATGGATGAAAACTAAACCACGGTGACCCTATTCCTCTAGAGCCGTGGATATAGAGCTTCGTCTCTAGTCTTTATGAACTATTGGCCAGCGCTACAAAATGATGACGATCTAGCTTGCAACAGTGACTTCTTCTTTGAAAGTGGGTAACTATGCAGGGTGACTAAAGTTTGGTGCACACAGGTTCTTGAGATCCGGAGTGTAAACTCCACGTCAGTTTTACATGGCAATAGTGATGTTATACATCATATCGTTGTTGAAGGCATTGTTTGGAGTTTGCCAGACTTCTTATTCAGGGTGAAACCCAATATCTAAGATCCATGGGTGAATGAATGGTAGCTGTCGTGGAAATATCACGTCAGATGTGCTCGTGTAAGGACTTAGTCGTGGAGCCATCGCGACAGGTTAGCTTAAAGGGGTTAAACCGGACAAAGGACACGGGAGTTTTATACTAGTTCGGCCTCTTACAATGAAGGTAAAAGCCTACGTCTAGTTGTGATGGGATTATTGGGGTTTCGATTACCAGGGAGCAAACACGCTATGCCTGGCTTTCGAGTTGTTGTTTCTTGTCCCTGAACCGCTGCCGGGTCGTCCCTTTATATACATAGGTTGACGCCCGGCCGGTTTACAGAGTTCTGAGGCCGGCTCATACAAGTGTCCGGCTCGGTCTCTGCCTCCCTAACTTACAATACCAGTTATACAACTATGGCGGTTTAACACTATTGGCCCTAATCCGCTTTTGGGCTTTGGGCCTATAGCTTTATCATTAAAGCGCCATCTTCCAGGTCTTCATGGGCTTCAGTGTAGTTGAGGGTGAACCGGCCCCTCCTGGGCGGTTTATACTCAGTAGTTATATCCCCAACATTAGGCCCCAGATTGATTTGAACCAGTTCATGTCAATCTTCAATACTTAGAAAAACTCTGTGAACATCTTCTTACACTTTCTGTAAACTGCCATGATGTCTTCTCCTGTACACTTTGTTAAACCGCCGTGACGTCATCCTCTGGACACATCAGTGGATCATCATGACGTCTTCTCTGTATAAAAAGATTAAAAAGATTCCCTTCATTAATGGTATCCCGAAGATCGAGGCGACAACCGCGCCCTCTTTTGCCGCTTTAGGCTCCTTGATTCTCGCGCCTGCCACTTATCCCCTTTCTTTATAAATAAGGCCGGGGCATCTTTCCATTCTCTCCCCTTGCCTCTTCGCATCGTCTTCCTCCTCGCGACCCGACGAACTCAAGCGCCGCCGCCGCCGTCGACCTTCAACTCTGCATCAACCAGGCCACTGCATCAACCTGAAATGCTCTAGAGATCGGCACTCTCCTCCGCTGCTCCTGAGAACCCGGTGAGTTTTCTTCCCTTAACCCTAGATCTCCATTAGGGCGTCATGTTCATCTTCGTTCATTTGTGTTCGTCAGTGCTTCTCTGCCTTTCCCTTGGTCTTTTTACTGAACTTAGCTAGGCTTGATAGTTTTCTTTTGCGGCTAGATCCATAGTTTTAATCTGCCATACTGTAGCCTCTTGCTGTTTCTGAAAAAATCCCATATGAACCTTCTCTGTTCTTCTTGGCGCCATTGTAGGACGCAGAAAAATTTCCTTACTGAACCACGGTAGATCCAAAATTATATCATCATTGTGTGAAACTTGTTTCTACAACACTTAGTGAATTTCAGCTCTGTTGCCTCCCTCATAGGCGATTTAACTTGTAGAAAATCATAACCCGCCTGGTACCATTAGCCCTCACTTAAACCGCCATTTGACTTGCGTTGCAATGGCCAGTTTAACATGTATAATTACCCGGTTTAACTCTAGTTTGTATACATCAACCTTGAATCGTAAACCGGCCCTCGTGTTTTGTTTCAGTTTACCTTCCAACATGACCAAGCAATTCGCCGTGTCCCGCATGTAACTAGGTTCCTTCCCGGATCACCAAAATGCAGCTCAATGGGTATGTTTCAACTGGCGCTTTAGCCAAAAAAGATGTCCTCCATCGCGAGTTCCTGGCCCTGAGTGCCCTCCAGAACCTAAAGCCGGGGAAGTGATTGTGTTCATGCAGCATCTAGACCAGCGTTTTAGCCCTCCCGGTTCAAAGTTTTTTCGGGACGTGCTTGCCAGCTTCCAACTCCATCCTCAAGACATTGGACCAAATTCTGTATCCAATATATGCAACTTTCAAGTGTTCTGCAAAGTTTACCTTCAAGAAGAACCAACTGTTGAGCTCTTTAGAGACTTTTTTCATTTAAACCGCCAGACCGAATTCTCTGATGGCCCCAACACTGAACTTGGCGGCGTATCAATTCAGAAAAGGAAAGAAGTTGATTTCCCTCATGCCAAACACCACAGCCATCCAAAGGACTGGAATCAAACATGGTTTTACTGTCTGAACACTGCACGTGCTGATGAAAACCCTCTGCCGGGTTACTATGCTCACCGGCTCAGCAACAACCATCCTCTGTCGTCACGGCTCACAGCCAAAGAGCGACAAGTTTATGCACCTCAACTTGCTAAGCTCCGGGCCTTTCTGGAAAATGGCTTAACCAACATTGACCTTGTTCGATGCTGGGTTTCGTGGGGTATTCTTCCCTTAAGCCGCCGCTCCGGTTTAATGCATGAATTTACCGGAAACATCAAAGACCCTCAGCGGTATCATGAGATGGAACTGACTGATGATGAAGTCACTGAGTCTGTGAAGAAGATGCTAGATGAACCGATCGCTCAATGCAGCAAGACCGGATTGGCTCCTTTTTACACCTCCAACAAACCGCCGGCAGTAAGAAGTTTACCTTTTCCCTCTTTATTAATCCATCACCGCTTTAACATTGTTCTGATGATCCTTTGCTTACTTTTACAGGCCATAGATAATTTCTGGAAGAGGAAAGCTTCAGACAAACCGGTGAGGGCTCCTCGTGCAAACAGCAAAGTCACAAAGAAAGCAGCCAAGAAGAAAACCGCCGAGTCCTCTGATCCGCCTGAAGACGTTGATGAGTCGGATCCAGAGGTAGAACTTGACTCCCTTGGCTTATTTTTCATACATCTTATTGACAATGACTATTCCCAGGATGATGCGGAGGCTAGTCATGCGGACCATGTAGAGGTAATCTCTCTTTCCTCTGATTCAGATCTTGTGCCGGTTCAAAGATTTCGCCGTGCAGTTCGGAAAGTAAAGTACTCTCACCCTCTTGCTCATTTGGATCCGCAATTTTCTTTGAAGACACATCAAACAGAAAGTCGTCGCACAACCCGGTACAGTGGCCAACAAATCACTTCCTCCGGTTTATCGGATACACCAACCCGGAAGCGTCGTCCAGAGGTTTCTTGTTCTCCCGAAAAAAAATATCCCTTAAAGGGTTGCTTCCGATACCCACTTAATCCGTCTGATCCGAATTACCAGGTGTCTTACAATTCATCATCTGGCGGTTCATCAACCACTCAAATGCCTCCCCTCAAGACCGTCCCTGGGTAAGTATACTGTTTTTAACTTTGTCTTTTTGTGCTAGTTTACCAACTGACGCCTTGTTTTAATATCACAGCGCCAAAGCTCGCTTGAGCAAAAAAGCAAAGACCACTATCCCTAATGAAGAGGTTGAACCGGACAGAATTTCAGAAGGTGGTAATAGAGATGCTGACGTTGCCATTGATGATCCTGCACCTCAAAGTCAGGATACATATGTTGAACAGCCAGAAGTCAACCCGGCCAGTCCACATGCTGATCCTCCAAGCCCAGCCAAAAGCAAAGGCGCACCAAGCCCGGCCAGGGATACTGTCAATCCGCCAACCCCATCAAAGGGTGGCGATGATGATGTTGTTATCACTGGTCATGGTTACACTAGCCCTGGCAACCCAGTTGTCTTGTCAAAGCACACTGCCAAGGAGGAATTTGCTGCTATGGGCAAGGGGAAAGAGAAGGCAGATTTATCCAGCTTCATGAACCTTGGCACCGACGAACTCCATTTCGGATACTTAAACCGTCTATACACAAGCCGGGATTATGAGGCCGGATTGGTGAACTTGATGAAGGAACGCTATGAGGTAATCTTAAAACACTTTAATCTTTGTCTTGCAATGTATATCAACTCCATTGTAGCCCCCAAGGGTCGGTTTATCTCTTGAAGACAAACCGGGTCTTGTAATATTTAAGAATACTTCAACTGAATATTCCCCAAGGGCCGGTTTATCTGAGCAAGATGAATCGGGACTTTAAAGAGCAAGAACATTTCAACAGAGTAGCCTCCAAGGGCCGGTTTACCTTAATAAGATGAACCGGGACTTTCTGTCCTTATTAAATGTCTTTACTGTGTACTTAACAGATCAATAGTGCATTAGCCCCCAAGTGCCAAGCTTAATACTTTGTTTTGAGCCTTGGGACTTTAAGATCTCTGTATTAAGAAGCAATCCACATTAGCCCCCAAGTGCCAAGTGTATAACTTGTTATGTGCTTGGGACTTTGAGAGACATTTTAACAGCTTCCTCTTCTGATTTTTGCAGACTGATATAAATACCAAAGAGTCTCAAATCACCAATCTTCAAGAAAACATCAAGCCCCAGCAAGAAGAGACCTCTAAAGCCAAAGAGGAGCTAAAGGGCGCTTTGACAGCCATGGAACAAGTGAAAGATAGCTTCAAAACTGAACGCACCAACTGGGAAACCGAAAGGGCTGCTTTGTTGAAGCGGGCTGAAGACGCTGTAGTAGCTCTTAAACCGGTGGAGGAAGAGCTGCCTGGGCTGAAACATCAAGTGAACGCCATGACAGCTGCAGTTTTTGGTAAGTACTTTATAATATCCTGTTCTGAAGTATCTTCAACTCTGCCGGTTTAACATGTAAGTCTCAAAACCGTTTCAGGTAATCGCATTGCTCATCTAGGCACATATATGCGGATGAAGTTGAAGGCAGCATACACATTGATTGAGCAATTGTATACTGGTGCACAACGAGTCATCTCTGCAGCTTCATACAACAAACCGGCACCCACCTTGATCAAGGATACCTTGGCCAGGCTCTCAATGACTCCTGCTCAGATAGAGAAGTTGAAGTGATCAGCTGCCAGAGCGGGAGCTTTGCTAGCACTGACTCGTGCCAAATCATGGATAGCTTACCTGGATCCAGTTGATATCGCCAAGGTCTATCCGTATGAACAAGAAAACAGATCAGCATTCGGTAATGAAGCCCTCAAGGCTCTGACCAAGGAGATGCATCCGGTAGCAAGTCAGTTGGCTGAAGAGGTGAATTTGACTTCGCATCGGTCCTTCTATGATGCCAACAACCATCGAGTTGACACAAGGTCTTTCTTTTCTAAAGTGGTGTTTCTCACTTGGTGGAATATCTGGAAAGTCAGAAATGATAAAGCATTCAGGTATATTAGACCTGCCTTCAGACAGTGGAGAAATGGTTTTGTCCATGACATTTCCCTTTTGGCTCACAGAATCAAGTCAAAACACAGGGAGGCACTGCTTAAATGGATTGATTTCCTTCCTCCTTGAGAGGTGACATGTATAGTTAGATTTTCCTTCTCTTGTAGGTTAGATTGTACATAGTTTTCTTTTATCTTCTTCTGTTTTGTTCCTTTTCTTAAGGAACCTTTATATGTACTTGCTGTTCTTGATTTTAATAAAATGCTGTGGGGTGTAAGCCCTGCAGTCTCCAGTCAAAAAAAATTGTAAGCACACTTCTGCTCCTGACGTTCAACCGTCGAATCTTATGAGTGAAGAGGTTGTCTTTCAAACTTTAACCCGGATTGACTGGACCACCGTTGACTTCCAGCCACTCGGTGGAGAGGAGGAGGTTGAACCGACGCCTGAAGATCCATCAACATCATGTCAACCCGGCGGTGAATCTTGATCTGGCAATCTGGTTATTGTCACAGACTTTGTTCTGTAAAAACAATCATTATTTTGGGCCTCAAAGCGCCTTGTAATAGGCTAGTTAAAATACTTTGATTTGTGGTACTGATGCATGACTTTGTCGATCCGCCATGATATTTGCTGTGCTTGATTATACTTTGATAATTTCATGCGATCCTGATGTCTGCATACAAAAAATTGTCCGGGCGGTTTACCGTCGGACGGGTCACAATGCCCAAGACAAGCCTGGTTGATTACCAAGACTGAATAATTATTAAAACATGAAATAAATCATACCTGTGATATTAAATTACTAAGTTGGTTTACCAACATTGAATGTAGTAAGGGTGAAAACCCAAATCTTAAGTATTGATAATTATCATCATACAATGCTGGTGTGTAATAATTCATCCCGGGTTACGATGAACACCAGATGATCAACCTGGCGACATATAATCAAAGCTAGATCGGGTTTTTGTAACGCTGGTGTGATAATTAATATGGCCAGACAACTTGTAGTTGAAAGCCAAGCCGGGTTAACAAACACCGGGTTATTATAACGACTAAAAAGTCATACGGGATCAACTGACACCGGTTTAACATAAATTTTAACAGAAGTGAAAAACTTGGCAAAAACAAATAAAACCATGTAGTCGAGGCTTTTCAAGGGCTGCCAGGCACAAATTCGAGGCTTTTCATGGGCTGCCAGGCCACTGAGTTAAACCATTTTGCAAAGCCTCTTAAGATGGACCTCCAACTAACCAATCGTCGTTTTAACTTTGACAAGTTCAGGGTCTGTATAAGATTGACTTATCAAATGTTCGGCGGGTCGTGCCAGGATTACCTGGATAGGAGTGGCTTACTTGATGAAGGCAGGTTAACCCGGGGTTTTAGGTGAATACACCAGGCTTCCAAGTCGTGCTTGATAGCATATTACAAGGGTCCTTTCAAACTCTTTGTTGCAGTGCACAAAGAGCCCCCAAGTAACTTTGTGAGCTATGCTCATTGGGTGCCTATGTTTGAGCTGTGCATAGCATCCAGACTCTCTTTGGCCCCTTGGGTGTGAAGCTCCCAAGCTGTATTGTGGCATGATAGCCGGTTTAACAGGTAGTACTCCGCTTTGTCAGCTGAAGCCCCCATGTAACTCAAAATATATTTGAGAAAAAATAGTAGAAGCCCTGCTTATAGCAAGGATGCCGGTTTATTATATTGATCATAATATATACATTGTCGAAATATGTACATAAGAGAAGCCTATGGCTCAAGTATAGTAAGGCCGAAGGAGAGCTATGTTCCACGGCCGCTGGGTCTCCTCCTCAGAACTACGTGAGTTGTCTCGAATGTCAATGAGATAGTATGATTTGTTGTGCAGATTCTTGCTGACCACAAAAGGCCCTTCCCAAGGTGGGGATAACTTGTGCATATCGGTGTGATCCTGGATGAGCCGGAGCACCAAGTCGCCTTCTTGAAAGGTTCTTGTTTTAACCCGGCGGCTGTGATAACGCCGCAGGTCTTGTTGATAAACTGCCGAACGAGCCAAAGCCATGTCCTTTTTTTCATCTAACAGGTCCAACGCCTCCTGGCGTGCTTGCTCATTGTCCGCTTCAACATAATTGGCAACCCGGGGCAAATCATGACGAATATCACTTGGGAGGACCGCCTCTGCCCCATAAACCATGAAGAAAGGTGTGTAACCCGTTGATCTGTTGGGGTGGTGTTGATGCTCCATAATACAGAAGGCAATTCTTCCACCCAACAACCCGGCGTCCACTTTAAAGGAACCATCAGCCGGGGCTTGATACCCTTCAAGATTTCTTGATTGGCTCTCTTAGCTTGACCATTGGACTGGGGGTGCGTCACAGATGCTATATCAAGCCGGATGTGCTCTCTCTGACAGAAGTCCTCCATCTCACCTTTAGAAAGGTTTGTGCCATTATCCGTGATGATACTATGTGGAAAACCAAAGCGGAAGATGATCTTTTTAATAAACTAAACCACCGTGGCTGCATCACACTTGCTTACTGGCTCCGCTTCAACCCACTTAGTGAACTTGTCAACCGCCACCAATAGGTGGGTCTTCTTATCCTTGGATTGCTTAAAAGGTTCCACCATATCAAGCCCCCAAGTAGCAAACGGCCAAGTAATGGGAATCATCCGTAGTTCTTGAGCCGGAACATGAGCTCGGCGTGAAAACTTCTGACAAGCGTCACACCGCTTTACTAGATCCTCAGCATCAGCATGAGCTGTCAACCAATAGAATCCATGACGAAAAGCTTTGGCCACCAGGGACTTTGAACCGGCATGGTGACCACAATCCCCTTCATGGATCTCACGTAGAATCTCTTGGCCTTCTTCAGGAGAAACACAACGCTGGAATACGCCTGAAACACTGCAGTGGTGTAACTCGCCGTTGTGAATAACCATGGATTTTGAACTCCGGACTATCTGTCTGGCTAGAACCTCACCGTCTGGTAGCTCGCCCTGGTTCATATACGCCAAATATGGAACCATCCAATCCGGAATTACATGTAAAGTGGCTACCAACTGGGCCTCCGGATCGGGAACAGCTAAATCCTCCTCTGTAGGCAACTTAACAGACGGGTTATGCAAGATATCTGAAAAGGTATTGGGTGGTACCGGTTTACGTTGAGATCCCAGCCGGCTTAAAGCATCTGCTGCCTCATTTTTGCACCGGTCAATGTGCTCAACCTGATAACCTTTGAAGTGACCCGCCACAATATCCACCTCATGTCTGTAAGCCGCCATGAGTGGATCCTTAGAATCCCAAGTGCCAGAAACTTGCTGGGCCACCAGATCAGAATCTCCAAAGCATTGTACTCGGCTTAAATTCATTTCCTTGGCTACACGGAGACCGTGGAGTAACGCTTCGTACTCAGCTGCATTGTTAGTACAAGGAAACATTAAGCGGAGAACGTAACGAATTTTATCACCTTGAGGGGAAGTAAGGACAACTCCAGCCCCCGAGCCCTCCAATTACCTGGATCCATCAAAGTGAATAGTCCAGTATGTGTTATCCGGTTTGTCCTTTGGTGCCTGTAACTTGGTCCAATCATTGATGAAGTTAACAAGCGCCTGAGATTTGATGGCGGTTCGAGGCATATACTTCAACCCATGTGGACCAAGCTCAATTGCCCACTTTGCAACCCGCCCAGTTGCCTCCCTGTTCTGGATTATATCGCCCAAAGGAGCAAAACTGACCACTATGATGGGATGGCCTTAAAAGTGTTGCTTGAGCTTCCAACTTGCCGTAAAAACCCCATATACCAGCTTCTGCCAATGCGGATATCATTGCGTTGACTCGATGAGCACCTCAGTGATATAGTAAACTGGTCGTTGAACCAGATATTCCTTTCCAGCCTCCTTGCGCTCAACCACAATTGCCACACTGACAGCACGGGCATTAGTAGCCATGTACAATAACAAGGGCTCCTTGTCAACCGGAGCAGCAAGGACCGGCGGTTCAGCCAATTGCCGCTTCAAGTCTTCCAACGCCGCATCAGCCGCATTACTCCAGACAAAAGTGTCTATTTTCTTCAACATCTGATATAGAGGGATTGCCTTCTCTCCTAAGCGGCTGATAAACCGGCTGAGGGCTGCTATTCGACCTGCCAAACGGTGAACATCATTAATGCACGCCGGTCTAGCCAAAGATGTAATCGCTTTGATCTTCGCCGGATTAGCCTCAATGCCTCTGTTGGACACTAGAAAACCTAGAAGCTTGCCTGCCGGAACACCGAAAACACACTTGTCCGGATTGAGCATCATCTTATAAACACGCAGATTGTCAAAGGTCTCCTTGAGATCATCTATCAATGTCTCCTTCTTCCTGGATTTTACTACAATGTCATCCACATAGGCATGAACATTGCGCCCAATCTGAGTGTGAAGACAATTCTGCACACAGTGCTGATAAGTTGCCTGGGCACTCTTGAGCCCAAAAGGCATAGAAACATAACAGAAAGCTCCAAAGGGAGTGATAAAAGCTATCTTCTCCTGGTCCTTAACTGCCATTTTGATTTGATGATAACCTGAATAGGCATCCAAGAAACTTAAACGCTCACAACCCGCCGTCGCATCAATGATCTGATCAATGCGTGGGAGAGCAAAAGGATTTGTCGGACAAGCTTTGTTTAAATCTGTGTAGTCCACACACATGTACCAAGTGTTGTTTTTCTTAAGAACAAGCACTAGATTAGCCAACCACTCAGGGTGAAATACTTCAATGATAAATCCAGTAGCCAACAGCTGGGCTACCTCCTCACCAATGGCCTTGCGTATTTCCTCGTTAAAGCAGCGAAGGAACTACTTGACCAGTTTAAACTTGGGATCAATATTGAGAGTTTGCTCAGCGAGTTCCCTCGGTACACCTGGCATGTCAGGAGGCTTCCATGCAAAAATGTCCCGGTTCTCACAGATGAACTCGATGAGCACGCTTTCCTATTTTGGATCCAGATTGGTGCTGATGCTAAACTGTTTGGATGAATTGCCAGGAACAAAATCAACAAGTTTAGTCTCATCAGCCGGTTTAAACTTCAGGGTTGGCTCATGCTCAGTGGTGGGCTTCTTCAGAGGGGTCATGTCTACTGGATCAACATTGTCCTTATAAAACTTCAACTCCTCTGTAGCAGAAACCGACTCAGCATAGGCCACATCACCTTCCTCGCAATCCAAAGCGATCTTACGACTTTCGTGAACTGTCATGGTCCCCTTATGACCCGGCATCTTGAGCTGCAAATAAATATAACAAGGCCTTGCCATGAACTTTGCATAAGCCGGTCGTCCAAACAGTCCATGATACGGTCTCTGGATTTTCACCACTTCAAAGCTCCATGTTTCAGACCTGGAATCATGCTCATCTCCAAACACAACCTGCAAAGCGATCTTGCCCACAGGATATGCTGATTTACCTGGTACTACACCATGAAAAACAGTGTTTGACGGTGCCGTGGTTCTAAGGCTGACAGTAGAAAGGGGGGTAGGTATGGAGAGGCAAGATCTTAGCTATGGCGAAGATGTACACACGAGATTTATGAGTTCAGGCCCTTCTCGGAGGAAGTAATAGCCCTACGTCTCGGTGCCCGGAGGCGGTCGATTGGATTATGTGTGTTGAATTACAGGGGGTGCGAACCCTTGTCTCAGAGGAGGGGGTGGCTTATATAGAGTGCGCCAGGACCCCAGCCCGCCTCCATTACAAGAGGCTTAATGTACATAAAGTAAGAGGCGTTACTGGTAACGCTAGCATTAAGTACTCTTAATGCTCATAAAGACTAAGGAGTGAATACCCGGCCGTTGTACGCCCTATCGACTCCTGGTCTTTGACATAGTCGAGTGATTCCCATATGGTCGAGTGAAGGTAAGGGATTCTGGTCGAGTGATTGCATCGTCGAGTGGAATATTGGTCTTCTCATCTTCTGGGGTAGTGACCTTGGGTAGGGAGTGTAGGTCAGGTCTATGACCCTACCCCAGGTCTGTATCCTCAACGGTAGCCCCCGAATGGATTAAGGTGTGAGTGCAAAGTAGATTGAAATTGAACCTGTTCCGAGCTCCGGGACTTCGAGAGTGCTTTCTGTAAGTCTAAACGCGTGCGTTGGTATTTGATGTCGACTCAGTCGCCTTGATCCATTCAGCGGACAGTCGAGTGAACTATTGATCTCATGTGCCGAGTGTTGTCTTGGAGCATGGGATCCTGGGCGCGATTGTCTGTAGTGTATCTCGGATTTCGCGGGATACGAAATATCGGGGGAGCGCGCCAGATGGGGGGTGCCGAAGCGGACGGAGCGAATAAGTAGTGATTCCTCGATTCCCGCACCGCCTTTTTCGCCACGTACGCTGCGCGCGACTGTTGCGGGATTTGACGGGATCGTCCGGCCCCACACGTCAGTCAATCGGAAATGACCTCTTATAAGGTGACCGGACCAAGGCGTACGCATTGTGCGCATTTTCTCTTCCTTCTTCTTTCTCCGCTTCTCCACCACACCTTACTCTTCCGCTCCGACGCCGCTGCCCCGTCGCCATGGTGAAGGACAAGACGGTGGCGCTAGAGTGTGCAAAGAAGACGAAGGAGGTGGCGAAGGGCAAGAAGCAGCAACGCGGGTCGTCATCGCGCGCGGGGCTACCGCCGGGCTGGATCAAGGGAGATTGGATCCGGTCTTCGATCCGGCAGGCGGACCTGGACGAGATGATGGAGTCGGGGTTGATCACGAAGGGAGCGGCGAGGCTGCCGAAGGGGGAGATGAGTCCTCAACCTCGACCGGGTGAGTGCGTTCTGCTTGCCACCCACGTCGACCACGGCTTTTCGCTTCCCCCACATCCTTTCTTCCGGGGGTTTCTGAACTTTTTTGGCGCTCAACTCCATCATTTCTCCCCCAACACCATCACGCATTTAGCCGCTTTCGTGTCGATGTGCAAGAACTTCTTGGGGTGTCGACCGCACTGGGGTCTTTTCAAACACATCTTCACTATTCGTTCCCAATCGGTAAAAAAGGCGAAGTCGAGTGACTCCAAAACCCATGTCATCCAAATGTGTGGGGGTTTAGGTATCCAAAAGAGAAAAGGGAGTGCCTTTCCTCCCATGACCCTTCCTAACTCTGTTAGAGGCTGGTAGTCGACTTGGTTCTATTGCCAAGATGCCGCGACTCCAGGTCAGTCGACCGGTCTCCCCCACTTCTTGTTCGACCGAGTCCAGACTCCTGCTCCATTGAAAGTGACTGCTGGCGAGATCATGGAGACGAGGATGTTGGTGGATAGGGTGGTTCAGCTTATCAATGATGGCATTACGGGTCTGGATCTATTGGAGGTCTTCCTTAGTCGACGCATCCAGCCTCTCTAGGCCCGCGATCACCCAATGTGGCTGTATTCCGGGCCGGACGACACCGCCCGGACCCATCCTGAAGAACTGCCGTATGAAACAGTAGCCTCGTGGCTGAGGAGCATCATAGGCAATCAGGACAATCCCAGAGGATCTAGGTGAGTCGTTCCCTTTAGCAGCATAAACCCACCCGACAAGGTATGCTTTTGTTCCAACTGTTTCTCATTCCTGCTCCGACTACACTTGATATTGACTGACTCTTGTTCGACCAATTTATTCTGCAGGTGTTCACTGAGATGCATTCGATGCCCAACGGTGAACAGGCTTTGGAACAGGCTCAGGAGGGGGAGGACAGCGCGGAGGATAGTGCCGAGTGGGACTCTCAGGGAAGCGAGGAGGAAGAGGAGAGCGAGGAATCGGACGAGGAGGAGGAAGTCGACTCGCCGCCACGCTCCGAACGTCGATCCAAACAGCAGCATGATCCGGTCGGCAGGCACGGGAACGGCGTTGGTCCGAGTGTCGGTACTCAAAAGCGCACTCGGACGTCGACTCCGGAGCCGACGGAGAAGGTGGCCAAGCAGCCTAAAGTCGTCCCCTCCAAGACCTGGAAGACATTGCCGCGAATCAAGATGGATGTCCCCGTTGCCTCAGGGTGGGTATCTTGTTTGTGTTTTTGTAAGTCGACTGAAGGTTTTCTTGATCTGACCGACCAACTCTTGTGTCCTTCCAGCCCCACCTCCACTGGTGAGTTCATCAACCCAGTTCTGTTTAACCGAGTGGGTGGTCGATTGACTAAAAATTTGATACTTCTCTTCTTATGTAGCTCTGCAAGACATTGTTGTGCTTCCTGACGACGAAGAAGAAGAAGTGCCTCTACAAGAGAGGAGGAAGAAGAGTGGAGGTTCGAGCAGGAGGAGACTTGAAGTCCAAATCCCTCAGTCGGCACCGTTGACGACTGATCGTCCATCTGGATCGACTGCACAGACGCCCGCTGCACCGGTGCAAATCCACTCATCTGATCTGGCAACTGCTTCGACCCCTCTGGAGCCATCCCTCTTTGCTGCATATCAAACTCTAGACGACTCGCCGAGTGCCGCTAGGGAAGCTCTTCGCCAGGCGAATCTTGTCATGGAGCAGGTGAAAGTGATGCATGAAGCTAGTCAGATAGCCTACAATGCCAGCACTGCCCTTCGGACCAATGTCCAGGTCAGTAGAATTCCGACCGAACCTTTGAGCGTTACTTTATATCTAACCACCCAATGGGTGTTCCTTCGTTTAGAACTCAGGAGATCTTCAATTTTGCACTTTCCGAATCAGTGCGGGCACGTCGAGTGCACCCACTGGGTGTAGTCCCCGAGACCACGGTCGGCTACTGGCAGTCGACTGGGGTCTGATAATATATCTCTCTATCTTTTTTTAAGTCATGCTGAGTATTGATCTGATCCAGTGGGGGCACGCTAAGTGCACCCACTGGGTGTAGTCCCTGAGACTACTATTGAATATTTGATTCGGCAGTAGTCTTAGAGTAAATCTTTTCCTTCATTGTCTCTTATTTCTGTCGACTGAAATGTTTGTCTTTTCGACTGCAGAGGTCTTGTGATCTTGGAGCTCGGCTCACCGAGTTGAAGAAGAAGCATATCAGCGTTGAACTTGACCTCGAACTGGCGAAGAAGAATCTAAAGAGTGGCCAACAAGAAACGGCCATCATGGAAGATAACCATTCGACTGTTTCATCTGCCTGGTGGACTTTCCGCTGCCTTTCTTTCAGTCTCTTTGAACCGAGTGACTTCACATAAGTAGATGTGCGTAGTGAAAATCGCCAAATTCAGTCTCGTCTGAAGAGTGTTGTTTCTTTAGAGAGGATGAAGGAAGCTTTAGAGCAGATGGATCTGGATCTGGCAGCTGCTCAAAAGGAAGCACGGGAGAAGACGAAGCTTGCGGACCAGAAGCTGGCTTCAGTCGGCAATTTGGAGGACGAGAACGCGAAATTGAAGACGACCGTCTCGGACGCCAATCGTGAAGTCGAACAACTAAGGAAGGACAAGGAGAACCTGACCGCTGAAGTTGATGGTCTCAAGACCAAGACGGGAAAGCTAGAGTCTCATTTGGAACAACTTGCGGCGAAGCTCATCTTGAAGCTTGAAGGTATGACTGTTCAGTTAGATAAATGTCGTCGACTAAAATTTATAATACTGTCATCTCATTGTTTGTTGTGATGGAACAGAACTCCGTCAGGACTTTGAAGCCGAAACTGGACGGGTCGAGACAGGTCTCGACCCCATCAACTGTCCCATGAAAGATGAAGTTGCGATGAACTTGCTTCGACTGGAATCACGCTTGGACGGTGCAGTCGACTATCTGGCTCGGCTGAAGGCGGCGATGGCCCGAGTGGACGCCGAACTCTGGCCTCAGGCGGAAACGTCTCAAGACCTTGAGTCCTTGATGACTCGGCTGAATCAGATTCCAGGCCGAGTGCAAGAGTGGAAGAAATCTTCTGCCCGCTATGGTGCTGATGTCGCCTTGTCTTTGGTTCGAGTGCACTGCAAGGAAGCTAAGGAAGACAAGCTGGCAACTCTCAAAGTGGCAAACACTAAGAAGCATTCCTTCCAGGACTTCATGGACACTTTCCTCGAGGCAGCCACTCGCATCGCTGATAGCATCGATCTCGACAGCTTCTGTGACCCGGCCAGTCCTTCTCCCACCGAGTGATTAAAAAACATTATGCCACCGCTTTTATTTGCCTCGGAATGCCGAGTGGATTTGTAACCGTTAAAACTCCTTTGAGCCTGATGCCCAAGCACTTTATTTTGCGGTTAAGAACCTTCGAATTTATCATCTCATATATTGCGTCTGTCTTCGAATGAAATCCGCTTTTCTCTCGAACTGTTGTCTGTTTGCTTGATGCAGCTTCTGGAAGAGGAGGGTCAGTCGCCTGATCGGGTGATCCTTGAGCAACATCGGTTAGCTTATCAGGGAGGCATTTCAGTAATGGTCTTGCGTTCCAGTCGATCGGTTGGGTGATCCTTGAGTAGTATTGAACAGCTTATCAGCAAGGCAGTCAGCAATGGTCTTGACGTTTCAGTTGACCGATCGGGTGATCCTTAAGCAGCATTGATCAGCTCATCGGCAAGCCACTCAGCAATGGTCTTGACGTTCCAGTCGACCGATCTGGTGAACCTTGAGTAGCATTGATCAGCTCATCAGCAAGGCACTCAGCAATGGTCTTGACATTCCAGTCGACCGATCGGGTGATCCTTGAGCAGCATTGATCAGCTCATCGGCAAGGCACTCAGCAATGGTCTTGACGTTCCAGTCGACCGATCGGGTGAACCTTGAGTAGCATTGAACAGCTCATCAGCAAGGCACTCAGCAATGGTCTTGACGTTCCAGTCGACCGATCGGGTGATCCTTGAGCAGCATTGATCAACTCATCAGCAAGGCACTCAGCAATGGTCTTCATGTTCCAGTCGACCGATCGGGTGATCCTTGAGCAGCATTGATCAGCTCATCAGCAAGGCACTCAACAATGGTCTTGACGTTCCTGTCTACCACCCGGTAAGGCCTTTTGAACTTAGGCGAGCACTGGGCTGCAGCTAAGCCTCCGAGCGGGAGGATCGCTCTCCACTCGGTAGGATTTTTTTTCAAACTTAGGCGAGTACGGGACTGCAACTAAGCCCCCGAGTGAGAGGATTGCTCTCCACTCGGCAGGATTTTTTCAAACTTAGGCGAGTACGAGACTGCAGCTAAGCCTCCGAGTGGGAGGTTTGCTCACCACCCGGTAGGATTTTTTCAAACTTAGGCGAGTACGGGACTGCAGCTAAGCCCCCGAGTGGGAGGATCGCTCTCCACCCGGTAGGATTTTTTCAAACTTAGGCGAGTACGAGACTGCAGCTAAGCCCCCGCGTGGGAGGATTGCTCTCCACTCGGTAGGATTTTACAAACTTAGGCGAGCACTGGGCTACAGCTAAGCCCCCGAGTGGGAGGCGAACTCACCACTCGGTAGGATTTTACAAACTTAGGCGAGCACTGGGCTGCAGCTAAGCCCCCGAGTGGGAGGCGGACTCACCACTCGGTAGGATTTTACAAACTTAGGCGAGCACTGGGCTGCAGCTAAGCCCCCGAGTGGGAGGCGGACTCACCACTCGGTAGGATTTTACAAACTTAGGCGAGCACTGGGCTGCGGCTAAGCCCCCGAGTGGGAGGCGGACTCACCACTCGGTAGGATTTTACAAACTTAGGCGAGCACTGGGCTGCAGCTAAGCCCCCGAGTGGGAGGCGGACTCACCACTCGGTAGGATTTTACAAACTTAGGCAAGCACTGGGCTGCCGCTAAGCCCCCGAGTGGGAGGCAGACTCTCCACTCGATAGGAATTTTCAAACTTAGGCGAGCACTGGGCTGTAGCTAAGCCCCCGAGTGGGAGGCGGACTCACCACTCGGTAAGATTTTACAAACTTAGGCGAGCACTGGGCTGCAGCTAAGCCCCCGAGTGGGAGGCGGACTCTTCACTCGGTAGGATTTTTATAACTTCATCTTAGGCAAAACAGATTCGCTGCTAAGGCAACACATACAAAAGAAATAAACAACAATTATTCAGAAGACTGTAAAATGATGTCTTTTGATAAATAAACTAAGAGGTACTTCTTATTACATCTCATCAGTCTAAACACTTAAGAGTAAAAGGGGCGGAGCAGTTCCGTATTCCAGGCGCGTGGTTCATCTTTGTTGTGCTCGATGTTGAAGAGACGGTATGCTCCGTTGTGGAGCACCTTGGTGACGACGAAAGGGCCTTCCCAAGCGGGGACGAGCTTGTGTGGCTTCTGCTGATCCACTCGGAGGACCAAGTCTCCTTCCTGGAATGCCCGACCCCTTACGTTCCTGGCATGGAATCGACGCAGGTCTTGCTGATAAATGGTCGACCGGATCAAGGCCATCTCTCTTTCTTCCTCCAGGAGGTCGACTGCATCTTGTCGAGCTTGCTCTGCTTCCTCTTCTGAGAAGAGTTCGACTCGGGGAGCGTTATGGAGCAAATCGTTCGGCAAAACGGCTTCGGCCCCATAGACTAAGAAGAATGGAGTCCGTCCAGTCGGCCGATTGGGAGTTGTCCTCAGCCCCCATAGCACTGATGGGAGCTCATCAACCCAAGCTCCTGCCGCGTGCTTGAGGTCACGCATTAACCAAGGCTTCAGTCCTTTGAGAAACAATCCATTTGCCCGCTCAGCCTGTCCATTCAACTGAGGGTGGGCGACCGAAGCGTAATCAACCCTCGTGCCTTGGGAAGCACAAAAGGTTCTGAACTCATCGGAGTCTAAGTTCGACCCGTTATCCATGATGATGCTGTGTGGTACACCATATATGAATATCAACTCTCTAATGAAGCTCACAGCAGTGCTTGCTTCAAGGTTTTTGATGGGTTTGGCTTCGATCCACTTGGTAAAGTTGTTGACTGCTACCAGCACATGGGTAAATCCGCTCCTGCCGGTCCTCAGAGGTCCAACCATGTCCAATCCCCAAACGGCAAAAGGCCAGACGAGTGGAATAGTCTTTAGAGATGATGTGGGTTTGTGGGACATATTGGAGTAAAACTGACACCCTTCACACTTGTCCACTATTTCCTTTGCCATCTCGTTGGCGTACGGCCAATAAAATCCGGCTCGGTATGCTTTGGCCACGATGGTCCGAGAGGACGCATGGTGACCACAGGTCCCCGAGTGAATATCATTGAGGATCATTCGGCCTTCTTCTGGCGTGATGCACTTATGGCAAACCCCAGTCACACTTTCTCTGAACAACTGTCCTTTTATCACAGTAAAGGCTTTAGACCGTCGGACGATCTGTCGAGCCTCTTCTTCATCCTCTGGGAGTTCCTTCCTAATAATGTAAGCGATGTATGGCATTGTCCAGTCGGGAGTGATGACCAAAACCTCCATGACTAAGTCGACCACGGCTGGGATTTCAACTTCAGTCGGATCTGTAGCGCTCTTGGGCTGCGGTGACTCTTCGGTGAAAGGATCTTCCTGAACTGAAGGTGAATGAATATGTTCCAGAAACATGTTTCGGGGAATGGCCTCTCTCTTTGAACCTATCTTGGCTAACTCATTTGCAGCTTGATTTTTCAGTCGGGGTATATGGTGGAGCTCCAAACCTTCAAACCTCTTCTCCAGCTTTCTCACTGCATTGCAATAACCAGTCATGGCTGGGCTCCTGACATCCCATTCCTTCATCACTTGGTTGACCACCAAATCTGAGTCACCGTAGACCATAAGGCGACGGACGCCGAGTGAAATGGCCATACGCAACCCGTATAGAAGTGCTTCGTATTCGGCTTCGTTATTGGAGGAATCAAAATGAATCTGGAGAACATAACTGAGCCTGTCTCCGCGGGGGGATACCAAAACTACTCCAGCGCCTGAACCATTCAGCATCTTGGAGCCATCAAAGAACATAGTCCAATGCTCCGAGTGAACTTGAGTCGGCAATTGCTGCTCAATCCACTCGGCAAGGAAATCTGCAATTGCTTGGGACTTGATGGCCTTCTTTGCCTCGAACTTGATATCTAATGGAAGGAGTTCTATCGCCCATTTTGCCACTCGACCAGTTGCGTCTCTGTTATTCAGAATTTCAGATAGTGGCGCGTCGCTGACGACTGTAATGGAGTGGTCAGAGAAATAGTGCGCGACTTTGTTCATGGTCATGTATATTCCATAGACAAGCTTCTGATAATGTGGGTATTGTTGCTTGGATGGAGTCAAAACTTCAGAGAGATAATAGACTGGGCGTTGAACCTTGTAAGCTTTTCCTTCTTCTTCTCGCTCGACCATGAGTACCGTGCTGACAACTTGTCCAGTGGCTGCAATGTAAAGCAGTAAAGGCTCTTTGCTGATTGGCGCAGTGAGCATCGGCTGGGTGGAAAGCAGGGTTTTGAGCTCTGCAAACGCTGCATCAGCTTCATCAGTCCACTCGAACTTATCAGACTTCTTCATCGGTCGGTAAAGAGGCAAGGCCTTTTCACCGAGACAAGAAATGAATCGACTCAGGGCGGTCAGACAACCAGTCCGCTTTTGAATGTCATCCACCCGCACAGGGCGTTTCATTCGGAGGATGGTATCAACTTTTTCTGGATTAGCATCGATCCCTCGTTCGGAAATGAGAAAGCCGAGTAACTTTCCTCCTGGAACTCCGAACGTGCATTTTGATGGACTAAGCTTGATATCGTACCTCGTCAGGTTGGCAAAGGTTTCTGCAAGGTCAGTCAGTAGGTCGGAACCTTTGCGAGACTTGACCACAATGTCATCCATGTACGCTTCCACATTCCAACTGATTTGAGTGAGCAGGCACTTCTGAATCATTCTCATGAATGTGGCTCCGGCATTTTTTAAACCGAAAGGCATGGTGACATAGCAAAAGCACCCGAATGGGGTGATGAAGGCTGTTTTTATTTCATCGGGACCATACAGTCGGATCTGATGGTATCCGGAATATGCATCTAAGAAAGACAAGCGCTCGCACCCTGCAGATCGATGCGGGGGAGAGGGAAGTGATTTTTCGGGCAGGCTCGATTGATATGCTTGAAATCAATGCACATACGAAGTGAATCGTCCTTCTTGGGGACCATGACTACGTTGGCTAACCACTCGGAGTGGTAGATTTCACGGATGAATTCTGCTGCCAACAACTGAGCCCTTCTTCGCCAATTGCCTTTCTCTTCTAGACGGTTGACCGCCGAAGGTGCTCTTTGACGGGTTTTACCTTGGGGTCGACACGCAAACGGTGCTCAGCCAGTCCCCTGGGTACACCTGCATGTTAGAGGGTTTCCATGCAAAGATGTCCCAGTTCTCACGGAGGAACTGGATGAGCGCTTCTTCCTATTTGTTGTCGAGCGTCATTGAAATATGGGTCGGCGCAGCGTTGGGATTGGTCGGGTGAATATGAATCGGCTTCGTTTCACCAGTCGACTAAAATGCAGAGTCTGTAGCGGGCTTCTTGGCTCGGAGCAAATCACTCGGATCTGCACTCTTCTGATACTCTTGCAATTCGACCGCTGCCATCTGAGCGTCGGTGATCTTGGAACCTTTCTGAAAGCATTCCTCTACCTTCTGCCAATTGCCAGTTACTGTGATCACACCTTTGGGGCCAGGCATCTTCAGTCTGAGGTACGCATAACATGGTCGAGCCATAAAATGTGCATAGGCTGGCCTACCCAAAATGGCATGATAGGCACTTTGGAAATCCACGACTTCAAATGTCAACTTCTCCTTACGGTAATGCTTGGAATCACCGAAAACCACGTCGAGGGCGATCTGGCCGAGTGATTCAGCTTTCTTCCCAAGGATAACACCATGGAAACTCATGTTGCTCTCGCTAAGTTTGGACATCGGAATGCCCATCCCCTTCAAGGTTTCAGCGTAAAGGATGTTCAGGCCACTACCGCCGTCCATCAGTACTTTGGTCAGTCGAGTGCCCCCAACCACAGGGTCGACCACCAGTGCGTGCCTCCCAGGGATGGCTACACGAGCGGGATGGTCCGACTGGTCGAACGTGATGGTTGTCTGAGACCATCTCAGATAGGTGGTCTTCTCTGTAGGGGCGACCATGTTCACTTCTCTGTTGATGAGCTTCAATCGACTCTTGCTTTCAACATCAACAAAAATCATCAGAGTGGAATTTACTTTGGGATAACCATCATCTTCCTCTTCATCCTCGTCTTTGTCCGACTCATTCTCCTTCTCATTTGGCGGTTTCTCTCGGAACTGCTGGATTAGGAGTCGACACTGCCGAGTGGTATGCTTCAGGTAAATCAGATTACCTTCCTCATCTTTCTTCGTGTGGATGTGGCATGGAAAATCTAGCACATCATTCCCTTCTTTATCCTTCACCTTCTTAGGGGGCCAGGGCCCCTTAGGTTTTCCCTTAAACTTTCCTTGATTCACTGCTGCGATCTCTCCAGGTGCTGCTGGCTCGGCTTTACGATTCTGCTTCCGACTAGAGTTACCTCCACCGGCCTCTTGACCGACTGGTTTGCTCTTCCCGCTATGGAGTTGATCCTCTTCTTCCCCGTTAGCGTACCGGGTGGCTATCTCCATCATTTGAGCCAGAGACATATCTCCAGTTCGACCGAATTTCAAGACCAACTCCCTGTATTTGACGCCTTCCTTGAAAGCACATACAACTTGATGCTCTGAAACATTCTCTACGGTGTGATGCAAAGTGGACCATCTCTGGATGAACTCCCTCAAAGTCTCATTCGGCTTCTCCACACAATGATGCAGCTCGGGCAAACCTGCTGGTCGCTTGCACGTGCCCTCGAAGGTTCTCACGAACACTCGGGATAGCTCTTCCCAACCGTGAATACTGCCTGGAGTCAATTGAGTCAGCCACACTCGGGCCGATCCTTCCAACATAAGAGGGAGACGCTTCATCGCTATCTCGTCGTTGCCGCCTCCAATTTGCACAGCCACTCGGTAATCTTCAAGCCAAGTTTCAGGCTTGGATTCCCCGGTGAACTTACTGACCCCGGACGCCAACCTGAAGTTGGGAGGAATCACTGCTACCCTGATGGCTCTGCTAAAACACTCAGGACCAGAAACATGCACTCGGTTGCCACTTGGACGGTCTCTGCCTGGGTCTTCTCTGTACGCCCTGTTTCGGTCGACCAGGCCTTGAACGAGGATAGAACTCGCGTCAAAGCCCGGTTCCCTTGGGTCGACTGAAGCTCTGCGCTCACCACTATGGTGGCGCCTGTCATCGTTCCGCCGAGGCACATACGACGCACTCCTCGGGGGAGGCGTGGGTCCTCGACGGCGATTGTCACGGTCGAGTGGATGATCATATTGCCCAGGCCCTTCACGCCGCGGAGGCAATCTGGGGCTATGAGATGACTGAACTGTGTCTGCTGCAACGGATCTGCTGTGAATCTTGTTCCGCGACTGAGATACTGCTGTATTCTGCTCTCCTGCCGCCCTGAGCAGGGCCCAGATTTGCATCAACCCTCTGCCAGCTTCTGACTGTGAAGGTTGGATCAACTTTGCAATGCGGGCTGCAGCTGTGAGATTCTGAATCGGAGTGCAGTATACCTTAGGTGGAGGCGGAAAAAGTTGTCGTCGACTGGAATCATGGATCCGCTCCTGAGCGCGCTCGTCGAGGGCCCGCTGGAGGTTATCCAATCGAGTGCGCTCAGCCAGATTAGCTAAGCGCACCTCCTCCAAGGCCCGAGCTTCGGGGGTTTCTCTAATGATGGGTGTGTGGAGTGCATCCATGTTGCGGCGACGAAGTTCTTCCCTCTGTTGAGAAGAGAGGGGCTGGGGTCGGTATTCCTCGTGGACGTGCGACGGATCACCGCCTCCGTCTCCGCCGCCTTCGCGGTGGAAACCAGGTGGGTTGTGAGGCCCATCGACCATCAAGACTTCGGCCGCAGGATCGCTGCTATCGCACTCGGATATGGTCTCCGCAGAGCCAGTCGATAGATCGAACAGGCCGTGGAGAGTTTCATCGGGCTCAATTGCCGCGACTTGGTGGGTTGTCAACTACCGAGCCATCGCGTGTTTCACCCATCGCTGAAGCCACGATCGACCGGACCGCTTGCGGCGGCGGACAGCGGGGAGGGAAAACGCCATTAGAGCCGACTGATATTGAGTCGATGGCTGCCGGAGAAGAACGCCGCGAACGCACGCGCGGAAGTGCGTCGTCCCTCGGACGGGG